>NW_027195162.1:0-5000 GCF_038502225.1 Cherax quadricarinatus
GAGTACACACACACAAGAGAACAAAGATAAGGGAATATAACCTGGAGAAAGGTCTGGGAGTAGTTATCACACCGAGGATGTCAATACACCAGGTTACATCAATCATTTAACATCAGCGTCATCTGCAAAACTGGCAAATCTAAGAACTGCTTTGAATTACCTTAAAAATGGTTTTAGAACATTGTAGGCAAATTGGTTATACCTACATTTGAATATGCGGCGCCACTGTAGAGCCCACACCTCATAAAGGAAGTACATTTCTTTAGGCACAGGTACAGACAGGCACAGTTACACAAATTTACGTGATTATATATTAACATGTTTAAATTTATATGCAAATTACCGATGATAATCTAAAACAGTCAGACGAAATAACTTGTCTAAATGGTGGTCCTGTGTAAATGGTGGTCCAGTTTAAATGGTGGTCCAGTGTAAATAATGGTCCGGTTTAAATGGTGGTCCAGTGTAAATGGTGGTCCAGTTTTAATGATGGTCCAGTGTAAATGGTGATCCAGTTTAAATGGTGGTCCAGTGTAAATGGTGGTCCAGTGTAAATGGTGGTCCAGTTTAAATGGTGGTCCAGTTTAAATGGTGGTCCTGTGTAAATGGTGGTCCAGTTTAAATGGTGGTCCAGTTTAAATGGTGGTCCTGTGTGAATGGTGACCCAGTTTAAATGGTGGTCCAGTTTAAATGGTGATCCTTTAGAAAACAAAGAACATCCAATGGTTAACAACAAAACTGTTAACGGGAACGAAGGACATCAACCAAACATTAGAAGAAGAAAGACATGATTAGGACGTACAAAATACCCAATGAAATAGATGAATAGGATCATGGTGTTTGAGATTCAAGGAGAAGGAGTTAGGAGACAGCAGCTTAAGACGCTGATGTGAAGCAAAGTATTAGATGTGTCACAGATACTAGAATTATTTCTGGGGTGGATGGAAAACAAACTCTGGTCACAGCTTCCCGAAGGGACTCAACCCTTACACATACCACTAAGTAGACCTGGTAGAATAAGTAGACTAGACCTGGTAGACTAGGTAAACCTGGTTGACGAGGTAGCCTTGGTAGACTAGGGAGACCTGGTTGACTAGGTAGACCTGAAGGACGAGGTAGACTTGGTAGACTAGGGAGACCCGGTAGACGAGGTAGACGAGAAAGACCTGGTAGACTAGGTAGACCTGGTAGACCTGATAGTTCAGCAAATTTTCCATCCCGTCTTCATGTTTAGAAAACCCAAAATTTAAAAATTATTATAGTTTGAAGGTGCGTCTACTAGACTCAAAAGTTTGTAATGGTTAATTATTTGGAAAAAAAAACCTGAAATGTGTGTATCTGCTCACCTAGATGTAAATATTATCTTTCTGTACCTGCTTACCTTGATATATTACCTTTCTGTACCTGCTTACCTTGATATATTATCTTTCTGTACCTGCTTACCTTGATATATTACCTTTCTGTACCTGCTTACCTTGATATATTATCTTTCTGTACCTGCTTACCTTGATATATTATCTTTCTGTACCTGCTTACCTTGATATATTACCTTTCTGTACCTGCTTACCTTGATATATTATCTTTCTGTACCTGCTTACCTTGATATATTATCTTTCTGTACCTGCTTACCTTGATATATTATCTTTCTGTACCTGCTTACCTTGATATATTATCTTTCTGTACCTGCTTACCTTGATATATTACCTTTCTGTACCTGCTTACCTTGATATATTATCTTTCTGTACCTGCTTACCTTGATATATTATCTTTCTGTACCTGCTTACCTTGATATATTATCTTTCTGTACCTGCTTATCCTGATATATTATCTTTCTGTTCCTGCTTACCTTGATATATTATCTTTCTGTACCTGCTTACCTTGATGTATTATTTTTCTGTACCTGCTTACCCTGATATATTATCTTTCTGTACCTGCTTACCTTGATATATTACCTTTCTGTACCTGCTTACCTTTATATATTATCTTTTTGTACCTGCTTACCTTGATATATTATCTTTCTGTACCTGCTTACCCTGATATATTATCTTTCTGTACCTGCTTACCTTGATATATTACCTTTCTGTACCTGCTTACCTTGATATATTATCTTTTTGTACCTGCTTACCTTGATATATTATCTTTCTGTACCTGCTTACCTTGATATATTATCTTTCTGTACCTGCTTACCCTGATATATTATCTTTCTGTACTTGCTTACCTTGATATATCTTTCTGTACCTGCTTATCTCGGTATATTATCTTTCTGTACCTGCTTACCTTGATATATTATCTTTCTGCATTTGCTTATCTAGATATATCTGGATAATGTACAGAAAAATGATTATTTTTCTGTACATTATCTAGATATCTTTCTGTACTTTCTTATCTAAAGTTCTTCCTGTATCTGCTTACCTTAATCTCTTTATTTTTCTGTCTCGTGAACTTCCCCTCAAGGAAGGTTCCTTGATGTTGGTGAGGGGCTCTTGATTTAGGGAATTGGATCTGTGCTCCAGCTCCCCGAATTAAGCCTGAATGCCTTCCACACCCTCCCCCCCCAGGCGCTGTATAATCCTCCGGGTTTAGCGCTTCCCCCTTGATTATAATAATAGTAATGTCTCGTGAACTCGTAAGACGAAAGGTCAATCCTACAAATTTCTTGCATTCATTATGCACCTATTTTTACTTTCCTATGTGTTTCTTTAAAGTTCCTAAGCCGGAAATATTTCCTTTCCGGCCTAGGAGGCCTTGGAGGCATTGGAGGCCTAGGAGGCCTTGGAGGCCTAGGAGGCCTTGGAGGCATTGGAGGCCTAGGAGGCCTTGGAGGCCTTGGAGGCATTGGAGGCCTAGGAGGCCTTGGAGGCCTAGGAGGCCTTGGAGGCATTGGAGGCCTAGGAGGGCTTGGAGGAATAGGATGCCTTGGAGGCCTTAGAGGACTAGGAGGCCTTAGAGGACTAGGAGGCCTTGGAGGACTAGGAGGCCTTGGAGGACTGGGAGGCCTAGGAAGCCTAGGAGGCCTGAGCCACAGGGAAGATAGTCCCCAAACCAGCTTATAGATAACATATACAAGTGTACTCATAAGTGTGAGTGTGTTTATTTTTCAATTATTTCTGAAATCAACTCACCAGACACTCTTCCTCCCACACCACCACCACCACCACCACCACCACCATCACCAACCCACCACATAAACCCACCGCCACCACCACAAAAATCAGCCCTACACCACCACCATCACAAACCCACCACCACCATAATAATCAACCCTACACTATCACCCCTTCTATCACAACAAGATTAACTACCACCACATAGACCTCACCCCTACAAACCATTCAACCCACCATAAATATCCACAATCAACCCACCAGCATCAACCCACCACAACTGCCCCAACATGACCGTCAACCCACCTCTATCACCAACACCCTACTAGCCATCCCCACCACCACAACAAACCCACCACTACCAACAAACCCACCAACCCACCACCCAGACACTGTGCCCACCAGCAAAAGAAAGTGGCCTTGCAGGAGCAATATCTTCAGGTTTACAGCTCTGCTCTCGACTTATATGTGTTGTCTACCCACTTAAAGCACTCTTAAGTGGTGAGAACCAGGCCAGGGGACGACTGGTCTACCACTTAAACATGAGGCATGAGGAATAGTGAGGAGGAGGAGGAGGAGACCATTTTTTTCAGCCTCACACTATCCTTGAGCTCTCTCTCTCTCTCTCTCTCTCTCTCTCTCTCTCTTCTTTTGTCCCACCTTCCCTTCTTTTCCTTCCACTACCCTGCTAGCCCCTTTTCTCCTCTATTACCCTCCCTCCATCTTTCCAACATCCCCCACCACCACTAACCTTCACCCCCTTTCTCTTCTCTCTTTACACCCCCGTCTTCGTCCCCTTCCCTTCCCCCTACCCTTTCGCTTTCTTCATCAGTGTACTTCTCCCCCTTGTCCCTCTCCTTTTTGCCTCCCCTACCTCCCCCTCTTCCTCCAGTGAGCCATCAATCACACTTAATCAGCTGTTTTCCCCCACTTGCGGTTTGGCAGGGAAAAAATACTGGAGGCTCATAAACCCCCACTTATTTCGAACTTAAATGTCCCCCAAACCTAGGGGAAAATTGTCACGTTGGAACTGCGTTGCGAGAATTCGTTTCGCTCACCAGGGGCGTGACGTCTTCCTAATGACATCCAGGTGTTGCACTGTCTTACCGTGGTTTTGTTGGGTTAGAAACCCAGGATAATCTAGTAATGCCGTGGCTTACTTTCTCGTGCCTGAGAAAGTAAGCTTTGTTATGGTTATAATTATATGATATTAATTTTTAAGAGAGTGGGCGGGTAAGCCAGCGGAAGGCCTCGGTCAGATGACCAAAAACTCCAGTGGCGAATCGTCTTATGAGTAAGACCAAATGTCAGGAAACAACTATCCTGTTTCCTGATGAATCTAACCTAACCTAACCTAACCTAACCTAGCCTAACCTAACCTAATCTAACCTAACCTAAGCTACCCTAATCTAACTTAACCTAATTTAACCTAACCTAACCTAAGCTAATCTAACCTAATCTAGCCTAACAACCTAATCTAGCCTAACCTAACCTAATCTAACGTAATCTAACCTAACCTAATCTAACCTAACCTAACCTAATCTAACCTAACCTAATCTAACCTAATCTAACCTAACCTAATCTAACCTAACCTAATCTAACCTAGCCTAGCCCTCGGCTTCACAGTCATCGAAGCTCTGGAGGTGAACGCACCAATGCTGAGGGACTGACCACCCAACACTTCTTCTCATATCAACATTTCCACTGTTCCTGCCGTCTCCTCTGTATATCGACTGAAGAAGGCTGCCGAGCAAGCCACCAATTATCGCACATGTGTCTTGCTCTTCAACCCAAGACAATGTTTACCATCTTAATAGAATAGTTTACCATCTAAGAAATATACAATTTTTCACATGTTAAGAGTGAGTTCGGAGAATTTTTTGCAACATGGCATTT
>NW_027195162.1:10000-132500 GCF_038502225.1 Cherax quadricarinatus
TAAGCAAGGCAGAATAGAAGCCACAAGATAGCAGACCGTGCTTCAACCAGCTCTAGAGTGGAAATGACAAGGGCAGACAGGAGAGCGGTACCCACATAACCTCTGCGATTGCCAAAACCATCTTCTTATTGGCTAGAACCTGGTCACTAGTTGAACGACGGGGCCCCATCATCAACTCTTAGCAACCTGGTTCGCTGGTTGGGGGAGATAGCCTGTAAATGAGGGTGTGTACATGCGCCGAATAAAGGTTACGTACTCTTTGCATGCCACACCCCCACCCCGAGAAGGCTCAGGATTAGGCTGCGACCTCCCAGTGGTAACCGTGCCGCCATGGCACAAAATAATGGGACCGCCTTTCCTCTCCACCATCCAACTCTTAGATAGAGCTCAGCTTTTCTTGTGACCAAAAGCCAAACCCTAAACTTAGAGTGAGACAGCAGTCAGACAGGCTAGCATATGTCCAAGATACAGGCGGACGGTAGCCCGCATCCCCTCACTAAAGAAAAAAACCCACACCAGGGGGATAAAAAAAAGCGTGAAAAGGGGTTACCACAAATAACATCCTAACCTAAATAAATAAAAATATTAGACTCTAGATAAAGAGTCTGCCAACATATTTTCTTTGCCGGCAATATATTTAATGGAAATATTATAGGGCTGCAGCCTTAGCGTCCAGCGCATGAGCCTTGTTTTGTGATTCTTCATGGCTTGATAATCAGAAAATTCAGCGTTATTTAATACTGACGTAAATTCCTGTGCCTTACCCAATAATGCTGTATGAACCAACGATGCCCAATGCTGTTCCGGCCACCTCAAGGCTCGAGCCTGATTTTCGAAGCTTCCGAAAAATTGTTCTGGTTCGGCCTCATTGAAGCGGGGAACAAGCTGTACTGCTTTTTGTAAACTAAAATCATTTACAGAATGCGAAAACTGCCTCCTTCTCTTTCCCTATCAAATTCTTCCCTTGCGAATGCTCTCTGTTCCCTAGTTTGCTCAAGATTGATTTTTGCCAGCTCAAGTGCCAACGACGCTGATTCACCTTGAGACAACCCAGCTGCACTATACTGACCATTTTGCTCCGTAGGTGTATCATCTTCCTCCTGCGAGAACATAGGAGTTTTTGCCCTAGCTCCCGTAGAGGGAGGAGTCTGATGTGCCATCTCTTCTTCTATAAGTTTGTCAGCAATCCGTGAACGCAGTTGCGCAGCTGTGAGAGTGCGTTTGTATTTAATGCCAATGGAACAAACAATTTGCCAACAACGCTGTAGGGACAATTTAGGTAGGTTATGCAAAGTATATGCCGACACCAGACGTCTGACTCGTCTAGGTGGCATAAGTTATTCGCTATGCACAGTACGATTGCAGAATACGCATACAAGCAAAGCTGACTGCAAAATTCTCCACACCGAACAGGCTAGTAACAACTGACACGCAAAATTTGTAAAGCAATGCCAGACAGCTACACTGTTCTAGAAGATTGACCGTAGCGAAGCGAGCACACCGAACAAGCTAGCAGCGAGCTGTTGAACCATCACACAATAGCAAGGCTGACCATAACAAAGCAACTGACACGCAAAATTTGTAAAGCGTAGGCCAAGCTAATGCAATGCCAGACAGCAAGCTGCACAATGTTCCTGCTACGAGCTTCACCCTAAGCTCAACCGTTTCTCTAAGTCCAGCTCCAGCTCTCGGACAGGCTACCCATATTACAACCCAGGAATCCAAATGGCCTGTTATCCCGGGTGTAATGGGAGCAAAATAAACACAGCAGAAAAATTTTAGACTTATATTATCCTTCACCAATTTAGAACAGCAATATGTACACTATGTACAGTGATAAGTATAGTGCACTCCACGGTAAGCAAGGCAGAAATAGAAGCCACAAGATAGCAGACCGTGCTTCAACCAGCTCTAGAATGGGAATGACAAGGGCAGACAGGAGAGCGGTACCCACATAACCTCTGCGATTGCCAAAACCATCTTCTTATTGGCTAGAACCTGGTCACTAGTTGAACGACGGGGCCCCATCATCAACTCTTAGCAACCTGGTTCGCTGGTTGGGGGAGATAGCCTGTAAATGAGGGTGTGTACATGCGCCGAATAAAGGTTACGTACTCTTTGCATGCCACAAAGACATTACAGCGTTTTGCGCATCTGTTGTTTTCACCAGCTTTCAGTTACATTGATATGTGCAACAGTTAGGTACCTTTATTCCGATGTACAGTACAGAAGAGTTTAGCAGAAGCAGTAGAGATGTGAAGACGATGTCATCAGGTCATCACCCTTGAGGTGGACTGAAGTGGTCAGTCCCTCAGCCTGGTGATGGACTGAGGTGGTCAGTCCCTCAGCCTGGTGATGGACTGAGGTGGTCAGTCCCTCAGCCTGGTGATGGACTGAGGTGGTCAGTCCCTCAGCCTGGTGATGGACTGAGGTGGTCAGTCCCTCAGCCTGGTGATGGACTGAGGTGGTCAATCCCTCAGCCTGGTGATGGACTGAGGTGGTCAATCCCTCAGCCTGGCGATGGACTGAGGTGGTCAGTCCCTCAGCCTGGTGATGGACTAAGGTTTTCAGTCCCTCTGCCTGGTGATGGACTGAGGTGGTCAGTCCCACAGCCTGGTGATGGACTGAGGTGGTCAATCCCTCAGCCTGGTGATGGACTGAGGTGGTCAGTCCCTCAGCCTGGTGATGGACTGAGGTGGTCAGTCCCTCAGCCTGGTGATGGACTGAGGTGGTCAGTCCCTCAGCCTGGTGATGGACTGAGGTGGTCAGTCCCTCAGCCTGGTGATGGACTGAGGTTTTCAGTCCCTCTGCCTGGTGATGGACTGAGGTTTTCAGTCCCTCTGCCTGGTGATGGACTGAGGTGGTCAGTCCCACAGCCTGGTGATGGACTGAGGTGGTCAATCCCTCAGCCTGGTGATGGACTGAGGTTTTCAGTCCCTCTGCCTGGTGATGGACTGAGGTGGTCAGTCCCACAGCCTGGTGATGGACTGAGGTGGTCAGTCCCTCAGCCTGGTGATGGACTGAGGTGGTCAGTCCCTCAGCCTGGTGATGGACTGAGGTGGTCAGTCCCTCAGCCTGGTGATGGACTGAGGTGGTCAGTCCCTCACCCTGGTGATGGACTGAGGTGGTCAGTCCCTCACACTGGTGATGGACTGAGGTTTTCAGTCCCTCAGCCTGGTGATTGACTGAGGTGGTCAGTCCCTCAGCCTGGTGATGGACTGAGGTGGTCAGTCCCACAGCCTGGTGATGGACTGAGGTGGTCAGTCCCACAGCCTGGTGATGGACTGAGGTGGTCAGTCCCTCAGCCTGGTGATGGACTGAGGTGGTCAGTCCCTCAGCCTGGTGATGGACTGAGGTGGTCAGTCCCTCAGCCTGGTGATGGACTGAGGTGGTCAGTCCCTCAGCCTGGTGATGGACTGAGGTGGTCAGTCCCTCACCCTGGTGATGGACTGAGGTGGTCAGTCCCTCACCCTGGTGATGGACTGAGGTGGTCAGTCACTCACACTGGTGATGTACTGAGGTTTTCAGTCCCTCAGCCTGGTGATTGACTGAGGTGGTCAGTCCCTCAGCCTGGTGGACTGAGGTGGTCAGTCCCACAGCCTGGTGATGGACTGAGGTGGTCAGTCCCACAGCCTGGTGGACTGAGGTGTCAGTCCCTCAGCCTGGTGATGGACTGAGGTGGTCAGTCCCACAGCCTTGTGATGGACTGAGGTGGTCAGTCCCTCAGCCTGGTGATGGACTGAGGTGGTCAGTCCCTCAGTCTGGTGATGGACTGAGGTGGTCAGTCCCACAGCCTGGTGATGGACTGTGGTGCTCAGTCCCTCAGCCTGTTGATGGACTGTGGTGGTCAGTCCCTCAGCCTGGTGATGGACTGTGGTGGTCAGTCCCTCAGCCTGGTGATGGACTGAGGTGGTCAGTCCCTCAGTCTGGTGATGGACTGAGGTGGTCAGTCCCACAGCCTGGTGATGGACTGTGGTGGTCAGTCCCTCAGCCTGGTGATGGACTGTGGTGGTCAGTCCCTCAGCCTGGTGATGGACTGTGGTGGTCAGTCCCTCAGCCTGGTGATGGACTGAGGTGGTCAGTCCCTCAGTCTGGTGATGGACTGAGGTGGTCAGTCCCACAGCCTGGTGATGGACTGTGGTGCTCAGTCCCTCAGCCTGTTGATGGACTGTGGTGGTCAGTCCCTCAGCCTGGTGATGGACTGAGGTGGTCAGTCCCACAGCCTGGTGATGGACTGAGGTGGTCAGTCCCACAGCCTGGTGATGGACTGAGGTGGTCAGTCCCACAGCCTGGTGATGGACTGAGGTGGTCAGTCCCACAGCCTGGTGATGGACTGTGGTGGTCAGTCCCTCAGCCTGGTGATGGACTGTGGTGGTCAGTCCCTCAGCCTGGTGATGGACTGTGGTGGTCAGTCCCACAGCCTGGTGATGGACTGTGGTGGTCAGTCCCTCAGCCTGGTGATGGACTGAGGTGGTCAGTCCCACAGCCTGGTGATGGACTGTGGTGCTCAGTCCCTCACCCTGGTGATGGACTGAGGTGGTCAGTCCCTCACCCTGGTGATGGACTGAGGTGGTCAGTCACTGGTGATGGACTGAGGTGGTCAGTCCCTCACACTGGTGATGGACTGAGGTGGTCAGTCCCTCACACTGGTGATGGACTGAGGTTTTCAGTCCCTAAGCCTGGTGATTGACTGAGGTGGTCAGTCCCTCAGCCTGGTGATGGACTGAGGTGGTCAGTCCCACAGCCTGGTGATGGACTGAGGTGGTGAGTCCCACAGCCTGGTGATGGACTGAGGTGGTCAGTCCCTCAGCCTGGTGATGGACTGAGGTGGTCAGTCCCTCAGCCTGGTGATGGACTGAGGTGGTCAGTCCCTCAGCCTGGTGATGGACTGAGGTGGTCAGTCCCTCAGCCTGGTGATGGACTGAGGTGGTCAGTCCCTCACCCTGGTGATGGACTGAGGTGGTCAGTCCCTCAGCCTGGTGATGGACTCTGGTGGTCAGTCCCTCAGCCTGGTGGACTGAGGTGGTCAGTCCCACAGCCTGGTGATGGACTGAGGTGGTCAGTCCCTCAGCCTGGTGATGGACTGAGGTGGTCAGTCCCTCAGCCTGGTGATGGACTGAGGTGGTCAGTCCCACAGCCTGGTGATGGACTGAGGTGTTCAGTCCCTCAGCCTGGTGATGGACTCTGGTGGTCAGTCCCTCAGCCTGGTGATGGACTGTGGTGGTCAGTCCCTCAGCCTGGTGATGGACTGAGGTGGTCAGTCCCTCAGTCTGGTGATGGACTGAGGTGGTCAGTCCCACAGCCTGGTGATGGACTGTGGTGCTCAGTCCCTCAGCCTGTTGATGGACTGTGGTGGTCAGTCCCTCAGCCTGGTGATGGACTGAGGTGGTCAGTCCCACAGCCTGGTGATGGACTGAGGTGGTCAGTCCCACAGCCTGGTGATGGACTGAGGTGGTCAGTCCCACAGCCTGGTGATGGACTGAGGTGGTCAGTCCCACAGCCTGGTGATGGACTGTGGTGCTCAGTCCCTCAGCCTGGTGATGGACTGTGGTGGTCAGTCCCTCAGCCTGGTGATGGACTGAGGTGGTCAGTCCCAGAGCCTGGTGATGGACTGAGGTGGTCAGTCCCTCAGCCTGGTGATGGACTGTGGTGGTCAGTCCCTCAGCCTGGTGATGGACTGTGGTGGTCAGTCCCACAGCCTGGTGATGGACTGTGGTGGTCAGTCCCACAGCCTGGTGATGGACTGTGGTGGTCAGTCCCACAGCCTGGTGATGGACTGTGGTGGTCAGTCCCTCAGCCTGGTGATGGACTGTGGTGGTCAGTCCCTCAGCCTGGTGATGGACTGAGGTGGTCAGTCCCACAGCCTGGTGATGGACTGAGGTGGTCAGTCCCTCAGCCTGGTGATGGACTGTGGTGGTCAGTCCCTCAGCCTGGTGATGGACTGTGGTGGTCAGTCCCACAGCCTGGTGATGGACTGTGGTGGTCAGTCCCACAGCCTGGTGATGGACTGTGGTGGTCAGTCCCACAGCCTGGTGATGGACTGTGGTGCTCAGTCCCTCAGCCTGGTGATGGACTGTGGTGGTCAGTCCCTCAGCCTGGTGATGGACTGAGGTGGTCAATCCCTCTGCCTGGTGATGGACTGAGGTTTTCAGTCCCTCTGCCTGGTGATGGACTGAGGTGGTCAGTCCCACAGCCTGGTGATATACTGAGGTGGTCAATCCCTCAGCCTGGTGATGGACTGAGGTGGTCAGTCCCTCAGCCTGGTGATGGACTGAGGTGGTCAGTACCTCAGCCTGGTGATGGACTGAGGTGGTCAGTCCCTCAGCCTGGTGATGGACTGAGGTGGTCAGTCCCTCACCCTGGTGATGGACTGAGGTGGTCAGTCCCTCACCCTGGTGATGAACTGAGGTGGTCAGTCCCTCACACTGGTGATGGACTGAGGTGGTCAGTCCCTCACACTGGTGATGGACTGAGGTGGTCAGTCCCTCACACTGGTGATGGACTGAGGTTTTCAGTCCCTCTGCCTGGTGATTGACTGAGGTGGTCAGTCCCTCAGCCTGGTGATGGACTGAGGTGGTCAGTCCCACAGCCTGGTGATGGACTGAGGTGGTCAGTCCCACAGCCTGGTGATGGACTGAGGTGGTCAGTCCCTCAGCCTGGTGATGGACTGAGGTGGTCAGTCCCTCAGCATTATGATGGACTGAGGTGGTCAGTCCCTCAGCCTGGTGATGGACTGAGGTGGTCAGTCCCTCAGCCTGGTGATGGACTGAGGTGGTCAGTCCCTCACCCTGGTGATGGACTGAGGTGGTCAGTCCCTCAGCCTGGTGGACTGAGGTGGTCAGTCCCACAGCCTGGTGATGGACTGAGGTGGTCAGTCCCTCAGCCTGGTGATGGACTGAGGAGGTCAGTCCCTCAGCCTGGTGATGGACTGAGGTGGTCAGTCCCACAGCCTGGTGATGGACTGAGGTGGTCAGTCCCTCAGCCTGGTGATGGACTGTGGTGGTCAGTCCCTCAGCCTGGTGATGGACTGAGGTGGTCAGTCCCAGAGCCTGGTGATGGACTGAGGTGGTCAGTCCCTCAGCCTGGTGATGGACTGTGGTGGTCAGTCCCTCAGCCTGGTGATGGACTGTGGTGGTCAGTCCCACAGCCTGGTGATGGACTGTGGTGGTCAGTCCCACAGCCTGGTGATGGACTGTGGTGGTCAGTCCCACAGCCTGGTGATGGACTGTGGTGCTCAGTCCCTCAGCCTGGTGATGGACTGTGGTGGTCAGTCCCTCAGCCTGGTGATGGACTGAGGTGGTCAGTCCCAGAGCCTGGTGATGGACTGAGGTGGTCAGTCCCTCAGCCTGGTGATGGACTGTGGTGGTCAGTCCCTCAGCCTGGTGATGGACTGTGGTGGTCAGTCCCACAGCCTGGTGATGGACTGTGGTGGTCAGTCCCACAGCCTGGTGATGGACTGTGGTGGTCAGTCCCACAGCCTGGTGATGGACTGTGGTGCTCAGTCCCTCAGCCTGGTGATGGACTGTGGTGGTCAGTCCCTCAGCCTGGTGATGGACTGAGGTGGTCAGTCCCTCTGCCTGGTGATGGACTGAGGTTTTCAGTCCCTCTGCCTGGTGATGGACTGAGGTGGTCAGTCCCACAGCCTGGTGATGGACTGAGGTGGTCAATCCCTCAGCCTGGTGATGGACTGAGGTGGTCAGTCCCTCAGCCTGGTGATGGACTGAGGTGGTCAGTACCTCAGCCTGGTGATGGACTGAGGTGGTCAGTCCCTCAGCCTGGTGATGGACTGAGGTGGTCAGTCCCTCACCCTGGTGATGGACTGAGGTGGTCAGTCCCTCACCCTGGTGATGAACTGAGGTGGTCAGTCCCTCACACTGGTGATGGACTGAGGTGGTCAGTCCCTCACACTGGTGATGGACTGAGGTGGTCAGTCCCTCACACTGGTGATGGACTGAGGTTTTCAGTCCCTAAGCCTGGTGATTGACTGAGGTGGTCAGTCCCTCAGCCTGGTGATGGACTGAGGTGGTCAGTCCCACAGCCTGGTGATGGACTGAGGTGGTCAGTCCCACAGCCTGGTGATGGACTGAGGTGGTCAGTCCCTCAGCCTGGTGATGGACTGAGGTGGTCAGTCCCTCAGCATTATGATGGACTGAGGTGGTCAGTCCCTCAGCCTGGTGATGGACTGAGGTGGTCAGTCCCTCAGCCTGGTGATGGACTGAGGTGGTCAGTCCCTCACCCTGGTGATGGACTGAGGTGGTCAGTCCCTCAGCCTGGTGGACTGAGGTGGTCAGTCCCACAGCCTGGTGATGGACTGAGGTGGTCAGTCCCTCAGCCTGGTGATGGACTGTGGTGCTCGGTCCCTCAGCCTGGTGATGGACTGTGGTGCTCGGTCCCTCAGCCTGGTGATGGACTGTGGTGCTCGGTCCCTCTGCCTGGTGATGGACTGTGGTGCTCGGTCCCTCAGCCTGGTGATGGACTGTGGTGCTCGGTCCCTCAGCCTGGTGATGGACTGTGGTGCTCGGTCCCTCAGCCTGGTGATGGACTGTGGTGCTCAGTCCCTCAGCCTGGTGATGGACTGTGGTGCTCAGTCCCTCAGCCTGGTGATGGACTGTGGTGCTCAGTCCCACAGCCTGGTGATGGACTGTGGTGCTCAGTCCCACAGCCTGGTGATGGACTGTGGTGCTCGGTCCCTCAGCCTGGTGGACTGTGGTGCTCAGTCCCTCAGCCTGGTGATGGACTGTGGTGCTCAGTCCCTCAGCCTGGTGATGGACTGAGGTGGTCAGTCCCTCAGCCTGGTGATGGACTGTGGTGCTCAGTCCCTCAGCCTGGTGATGGACTGTGGTGCTCAGTCCCTCAGCCTGGTGATGGACTGTGGTGCTCGGTCCCTCAGCCTGGTGAATACTGTCGTGTCTATCTCCCCAGTGATCTGGCCGTTGTCGTCTTCACATGATCTGGTCCCGTTGTCGTGTCTGTCAGTGATTGGTGCCGTTGTCGTGTCTACAGTGATCTGCGTCCTTGTCTGTCTTCCAGTGCATCCTGGCCTGGTGTCTTCAGTGATCTGGTCCGTTGTGTGGGCTTCACAGTGATCTGGTCCTTGCCGTGATCTTCCCGGTGATCTGGTCCGTTGTCGTGTCTTCCAGTGATCTGGTCACGTTGTCGATGTCTTCACAGTGATTGGTGTTGTCGTCTCAGAGTGATTGGTCTTGTCAGTGTCTTCACGGTGATTTGGGCCGTTGCTGTCTTCACAGTGATCTGGCCTCCGTTGCTCAGTGTCTTCCACAGTGGGTCTGGTCCGTGTGCTCGTCCCTTTACTGGTGATCTGGGTCCGTTCAGTGGTGATGGACAGTGATCTGGTCCGCTAGTTTCATGTCTTTCCAGTGATTGGTAACGTTGTCATTGTTTTTCTCCTGTGATCTGGACATTTCGGCTGACTGGTGATCTGATCCACAGGCCTGGTGATCTGGCCCGTTGTCGGATGTCTTCAGGGTCAGTGATCTTCCGTGTTCCTTCGTGTCTTCAACAGTGATCTTGGTCCGATTGTCGTGGGCCCCTTCACGAGGATCTGAGGTCCGTTGTCGTGTGCCCCTTCACAGAGGATTTTCGGCAGTCCGTTTTGGATACGTGTCTTTATAGTTTTAATCTGTATCCGTTTTCTGTTCTTGAAGTTATTCTCGTTTTTCACTTCCGTTATCTGTCTCGTCTTCAACAGTGATCTGGTCCGGGTTGTCGTGTCTATGTCTGGGGGGCGCTTTGTTTGTGTCTTCCACAGGTGATCTGGTCCGGGGTTTTGGTCCGTTGTCGTGTCTTCACAGTGATCTGGTCCGTTGTCGTGTCTTCACAGTGATCTGGTCCGTTGTCGTGTCTTCACAGTGATCTGGTCCGTTGTCGTGTCTTCATACACATACACACACACACATGCACACACATACACAGACATACACACACATACACACATACACACATACATACACACACACATGCACACACACATACACACACACATGCACACACATACACAGACACATACACACACGCACACACACACATACACACACACACACATACACACACACACATACACACACACACACACACATACACACATACACATACACACACGTACACACACATACATACACACATACACACACACATACACACACACACACACACACACACACACACACACACACACACCACTTTCACGCACATTCATACGCATTCACAGACATCCATCAACACGGTGGCATCCAGCAAGAAGCGCTAAATCCGTAGGGGCCACAACAAGCACTTGTTATTACGAGGAAAAGAGAAGGGGATTAGCATCAGTCCCCAGCATCAAGGCAGTCCCCAGCATCAAGGCAGTCCCCAGCATCAAGGCAGTCCCCAGCATTAAGGCAGTCCCCAGCATCAAGGCAGTCCCCTCTGCTTGAATGGACATAAGCGAACAGCTGCATATAAAACAGGAGCCGTCACGGCCTTTACAATATTGCAGAAGACACAACATAACCCGGGGATAACGCTCATGCTATTACTGCCCTCGGAGACGCCAGAGCCTCTTTAAATCCGGGTTATGGGGCCGCCGCGCCACTCTACAGCATTATTAAAGGTTCCATGAGTGAGGGGAGCGATGGATGAGGGGAGTGAGGGAGGGGTGAGAGAGAGTGAGAAGGGGGGGAACCAGTGGGGAAAAAAATAAGATTGAGAGAGATAATGGGAAAGAGAGACAGAAGAGAGAAGTACTATCTTTTTGTACCTTGACTTAGAATATTCCTGCATTATCGAAGTGAGTCAAGGAGAGAGAGAGAGAGAGACAGAGAGACAGAGAGAGAGAGAGAGAGAGAGAGAGAGAGAGAGAGAGAGAAAGGCTGGACCTACATGCATTTTTATCTTGGCTTCCTCCAGGCAAAATAAACAGCTGGGAGCTAGGAATGTCTACCTAGCACAATACTGAGCAGCTCGGAGCTAGGAATGTCCACGTAACACAATACTGAGCAGCTGGGAGCTGGGAATGGCCACCTAGCACAATACTGAGTAGCTGGGAGCTCTGAATGTCCACCTAGCACAATACAGATCAACTAGGAGCTAGGAATGTCCACCTAGCACAATACTGAGCACCTGAGTGCTAGGAATGTAACACAATATTGTACAGCTGCAACTGGGAGTGTCAACTTAGCACAATACTAAGGAGATGGGAGCTAGGACTGATTCCCTAGCACAATACTAAGCAGCTGAGACAGTTTAGAGCTGGACGTTTTCCCCTAGCACAATACAGCTGGGAATTACAATATCGCTTTAATAAAAGGAACCTCAGCCAGGATGAGTTGCTAGGAGGGAAGAGTTGCTGGGCGTGAGTTGCTAGGAGAGGGAGGACCAGAAACAGACCTCTAGCCAGGATGAGTTGCTAGGAGGGAAGAGTTGCTGGGCGTGAGTTGCTAGGAGAGGGAGGACCAGAAACTGACCTCTAGCCAGGATGAGTTGCTAGGAGGGAAGAGTTGCTGGGTGTGAGTTCCTAGGAGTGGAGGGACCAGAAACAGAACCCTAGCCAGGATGAGCTGCTAGGAGTGCTAGGAGCCAGTGCAGTATTTGCTAGGCCTCCCATTCAGGGCTCTGGAGTCACCATAACAAACCTTATGCCATAAGCGTCACACCAAATAAGGCAGCAATTACGCCAGACAACGGACCAATTACGTCAGACAACACACCAATTACGTCAGACAACGAACCAATTATGTCAGACAACGAACCAATTATGCTAGACAATGAACCAATCACTCCAGACAAGGGACCAATTACACCAATCAAGGGACCAATTACGCCAGACAAGGGACCAATCACGCCAGTCAAGGGACCAATTACACCAATCAAGGGAGCAGTTACGCCTGACAAGGGACCAATTACGCCAGTCAAGGGACCATTTACGCCAGTCAAGAGATCAACTACGCCAGACAAAGGACCAATTACGTCAGTCAAGGGACCAATTACACCAATCAAGGGACCAATTACGCCAGACAAGGGACCAATTACGCCAGTCAAGGGACCAATTACGCCAGTCAAGGGACCAATTACGCCAGTCAAGGGACCAATTGCGCCAGACAAGGGACCAATTACGCCAGTCAAGGGACCAATTACGCCAGACAAGGGACCAATTACGCAAGACAAGGGACCAATTACACCAAACAAGGAACCAGTTACGCCAGACAACGAACCAATTTCAAGCCTCTCGCTTTATTTAACCCGGCAACCAATGGGAGAGTTGCTATTCTCTCGTTAGACAAGAATGTTTATTGCTGAGACAGAGAGAGAGAGAGAGAGAGAGAGAGAGAGAGAGAGAGAGAGAGAGAGAGAGAGAGAGAGAGAGAGAGGTGTTTGTGTTAGTTACCGTTTATCAAAGACACATGTCGATGTGTGTGTGTGTGTGTACTCGCCTAGTTGTACTCAGTTGTGGTTGCAGGGTCGAGTCACAGCTCCTGGCCCCGCCTTTTCACTGGCCTCTACTCGGTCACTCTTCCCGTTCCTTGAGCTTTATCGCACCTCATCTTAAAGCTATGTACTTCTGCACTAATAAACGTCTACAATAAAAGTCTAGAATAAACATCTACAAAAACGTATAGAATAAACGTCTACAATAAACGTCTGTAATAAACGTCTACAACAAAGGCTTAGAATAAACGTCCACAGACTAACGTCTACAATTAACGTCTATAGTAAACGTCTACAATAAACACAAGTGTTGCGCATGCGTCTTAGGCGAAACCTCTCCCCCCCCAACAGCGTTACCTAACGCTGCACATCTCTCTCAAATACTGCTTCTTTACTTTAGGTTTAGCGCTAAACCCGTGTTGAGGCGACGTATCGCTCTGTGTACAGCTTTATCAGCTCAGTCAAGTTCTTGATAAAGCTCTACATGGACCGAAACATGACTTGATAAATCTCTACACAGAGCGAAACGTTTATCACAAAGCCTCTTTTCCTCCCCTGTCTTTACACTGTCACCAGTGATCCTTGGTATGCACGTAGGTGTATATATATATATATATATATATATATATATATATATATATATATATATATATATATATATATAATTATCAAGGCACTTGATAATGTGAGAAGTCACGAAAGCGCTTGGAATTTCGCTATTTTTTCACGGTGGTTGTTCTGCATATTGTGATATCACTTGTTTATATATATATATATATATATATATATATATATATACATATATATATATTTATGTACACATATATATATATATATGCAATAAGATCACAGTAAACAGGTGATTTCAGAATATGCAAAACAACCACTCTGAAAAAAATAGAGAAATTCCAAGCGCTTTCGTGACGACTCCTTGATAATGTGAGTAGTCACGAAAGCGCTTGGAATTTCTCTATTTTTTCAGAGTGGTTGTTTTGCATATATATATATATATATATATATATATATATATATATATATATATATATATATATATATATATATATATATATATATATATATATATATGAACATATATATATATGAACACTACATTATTAAATCACTATGAATTGTCATCAAAACATCTGTGACCTGATTCAAGAATTTCTTTACTCCTGAGCCCCAGCCTGGAGCCAGGCTATCCAGCTGATTGCCTGGTCGACCAGACTGTTGCTGTTGGAGGAGGCCTGTCGGTGCGTATATGCATGATAGCCTTGATGATCTGGCACGGATGTTGATACAGTGTTCTCGCGCTGTACTCTTAGCTCCCCTGCTTTTCACTGTATATATTTTACACTTCCTCTGATATCTCACTATAATGTTATTGTTGTGTGTACTTTCAGGACTAGACCCTCTAGTGTTATCGAGTATCTGGAACTGGAAATATACTTTCTAGCAAGAGGGCGAGATAAGAGAGAGAGATACCTTACCTTATGCTGATGGCCCTGGGAATAGTCGTACGGTCTCTCTCTCTCGCCTTCTTTCCAGAATCTAGAGATTAAATTTCTAATTTTTTGAGATGGTAGCTGGTGGTAGTAGGTGGATGGGTGAGCCGGGAGGTTAGGGGTGGTGGGCGGATAATAAAGCTAGAAGGATCACGGTGGTAGATAGTGTATGGAAGCAGTGATAGATAGATGATGGTGATGACGATGACCATGACGATGCTGCTGCTGCTGGTGACGATACACGAACGGTGATGCTGGAAAGCAGATGCAGCCGCACACAATTCCAGCTTGCACACTGGGGGTAATTCCCATCACTCAGCATTAATGCCCCTGACCCAGACACTCTGCACTCGTAAGCATTAACTCCATACACAGCAATCTGTCGGTCAGTCCTCCGTGTATCTCACCCTAAAGTTCCCGATACACAAATTTCAAAGCAGACACGGCAATTTTACGGTACTTCGCGGAGGGTAATTTTCATCACCTAAACTCTTTGGCGCATAAATTAAAACCAGAAGCGATAATAGTTTTTTCACACACATTAAATTTGAGGCGAGGAAGCTGGGTAGCCAGTGTGCAAGGGAGAGAGTGAGCGAGGGAGTAAGGGAGACAGCGAGTGAGGGAGACAGCGAGTGAGGGAGACTGCGAGTGAGGGAGACAGCGAGTGAGGGAGACTGCGAGTGAGGGAGACTGCGAGTGAGAGACATGGAGTGAGGGAGAAAGGGAGAGGCCAGCCAGCCAGAAAAAATATGGTTTAACATGCAAGTGCGTACGGATTTAAAGGTCATTCGCCTCTCTGCCTTATTAAATTTACACTCATACACACGTCTCATGGTCTCCCAAAGCTGACCTTTTTAACTCCAGGTAAAAACCAATTCACATAAATGGAAGTAGAACCTTTAAAGACTTGCAGACTTAAAATATATTGTTAAAAATTCCATAAATCATTAAAAAAAACTCTCCTAATGTTTCTTAAGATTTCCTGCAACTAATCTTGTGATTACAGAAGCACCGACAAGGCAGAATGACAATTAACTGCAATTACAATGCGCTACACAGCAATATGCAACAAGTTGCAAGGAAAGGATCAATATCATTTGCAGGCTTAAGGTCATAGTTAACAGTCTCACAGTGACGATGTGTGTTAAAACAAGAGGGTTAAACACCCACGTTCTGCAGAAGAATGTATTAGTTGCTGCTCGTTTGTAGGGCCTACTAGGTCTGTCACTTTCTAAGGGCAATCCAGTAATTGTGGCTACATAGTAGAAGTCTGCTACAGAGCTCGATACAGCAGCCTTCGCCTCAGAAGCTACCTCTTCATTACGAGGGATACCACCATGTCCGGGTACTAAGAGAACCCCACTTCCTGGTGCCAGGCACAAGGACGAATTGACTCCTCCCGGATCTTTGGCACCATGGGGTGAGCTGGAACAAACTGCGCCAGGGCGAGCAGGGCGCTCTGGGACTCGGAGTTGACATTAAACCTGCACAAGCGAGGGAGCAACCAGTCAAATCCTCCCTCCCTCCGCGTTCCTCCCTACAGCTATTCACTGGACTGTCAGTAGAACGTGTCCTGGTCATTCTTGCTGGACGAGGTGTAAAGACACACACTCTTTATTCCTCGTAATAACACAATATCTCCAGCGATGCGACATCAGCGCGCTACGATCGCCATTTGTTTCAGGAGGACGACGCGACCTGAGAATAAACTCAGGCCGAAGGAGGAAAAAACCCGAAACGCTTACGATATCATCGAAGTAGAACGCAGACAACAACAACAATAATAATAAAAATAAAGTACCGGAGTTATTTCAACGAGTGTGTTTTACTACCCGGCCAAACTCTACGATAAAACAAGACTGAGGAGCAGCGGCACTTAAAACAGTGAGGAATTCAACGTGACCCTGCGTCCCCTGCTTTGTTTACGCTCAATAATTTCACCGTGACTGAAGCCACCTACCTTGTTTACGTTCCTTTTATGACCCTTCCCCCCCCCTTTCTCTCCCCACCCCAGTGTCAGAGGACCTCCGAGGCTCCCTTGTCCACTGAGGATATATACACAGAGAGGGGGTATATCTCTCAATGCATATACACAGAGTTGACTTTGATTCCTAGTTTGTAGATTAACGAATACTCAAGATCAGTGTTAGTGCGTAAGCGACTAACAATCAACAGGCCTTAAACTAAGGACACTAACCTAACCTAACCAAACTAAATCTAGGCTAACTTGACCTAACTGAATCTAGGTTAGCTTGACCTAACAAAAACAGATAACCTGTGCACTCGATACACAGAAAAAACGAGTGTGTTGATTTGCTTCTACAAATAAAGTCGCTAAAGTCGTAGCTAACAAAGAGAATAAAGGAAAAAAAAAACTCGCATCAGTTGTAAAAATATAAATGAAAAAAATGTGGAAAAAGTAAATACATACATTGGCGATAACGGGCGAGCAAACTACAAAATACAACAACACCAAAAATGTAAAGTGAATTCATCCAAAAAGCTTTATGGCGATGCTCTGGACTATTGTCAAGTCACAACTGGGGAAGGGGAGAAAAGTAGAGAAGGCCAGAAGATAATACAGTAGATGGAGCTGGGGCAGGAATAGTAATAAATACGAGAATGAAAGACGAGAGCTAAGACAAGCAAAATAATTGCAATGCAGAGAGCAGAACATGTGCAGAAAAGATCCCGATTAAAAAAAAAAAAGAAACACGTGAGAGAGAGAGAGAGAGAATAGGCAGCAGAAGAGCGAATGCACAAACCAGAAAAGGTACAGAATAGGGGAATGAAAGAAGTGGTGGAAGCAGAGGGGGGAAAAATGGAAAAGAACGAAAGAAATAAAACAAAAATTGAAATTGAATTTGACATTGACGATACATAGCGTTGTGGGGAAATCGATGCAAATGCCACGTTGTCTTCATGCCAAATTTGCAGATTTGGCTCATAAAGCAATGATCGTGTTACAAACATGGAAACGTGCAACGTTAGAATTGTTTTTATTAGGATACGTTTCGATCGCTAAGAGATTTAGTGAGCGAAATATTCCAAATGGAAATTTCCTAACAATGCACATGAGAGAGAGAAAGAGAGAGAAAGAGAGAGAGAGAGAGAGAGAGCGTTCATGCAAGGTTGCTGCAGCAGTTGCAACACCAGGCTGAATAATAGCATGATATAAATATTTAGAAGCCTAGGTCCCAAATTAGAAAAGTTTTGCCTATTTCAGTCACACCTGTTAAGTGTCTGAAACATGTCAAGGACTAGTCTCGCTCAAGGGGTGAGACTCAATACTTAGAGACCGAATCTCTCACTCGAGGGTAAGACCCAACACTTACAGGGGAGTCTTGCAAGCCATGAGGAAGGGGTGAGAGGAACATAGTTATTTGCGTGAGTAACAAGCGTCTGTTTGCCTGCCTGCCTGCTTGTTTGCTTGCTTGTCTGACTGCTTGCTTGCCTACCTGCCTGACTGCTTGCTTGCTTGCTTGTCTGCCTGCTTGCTTGCCTACCTGCCTGCCAGCCTGCTTGCTTGCCTGCCTGCCTACCTGCTTGCTTGCTTGCCTGCCTGCTTGCTTGCCTGACTGCCTGCCTGCCTACCTGCTTGCTTGCCTACCTGCCTGCCTGCCTGCCTGCTTGCTTGCTTGTCTGCCTGCTTGCTTGCCTACCTGCCTGCCTGCTTGCCTGCCTGCTTGCCTGCCTGCCTGCTTGTTTGCTTGCTTGTCTGACTGCTTGCTTGTCTACCTGCCTGCCTGCTTGCTTGCTTGCTTGTCTGCCTGCCTGCTTGCCTGCCTGCCTGCTTGCTTGTCTGCCTGCTTGCTTGCCTACCTGCCTGCCTGCTTGCTTGCCTGTTTGCCTGTCTGCCTGATTGGTTGCTTGCCTGCCTGCTTGCTTGCCTGATTGGTTGCTTGCCTGCCTGCTTGCTTGCTTGCTTTCCTGATTGCCTGCCTGCCTGCCTGCCTGCTTGCTTGCCTGCCTGCCTGCCTGCTCTCTATCTTCCTGGCCGCCTGTCTGACTTCCTGCATTCTTTCCTATACCATCCATCCTGTTTATTTGTGTGTGTTTGCCTGGCTTTCTATCCAACTCTATCCAACTGCCAGCTCCCTGTGTAACTGCCAGCATCCACTAACAACTAGCATATATATTTAAGATTTTCCACAGATTTGTGGTGCATACATTAGCACCAACGACCTGGTTGATCAGGCCATCCACCGGAAAGCCTGGTTTGGGACCAGGCCGAGGGGCCGTTGACCCCGAAATCGTCTCCAGGTACCCCTCCACGTAAAGAAATCTTCAGCAGTGAAAAGAATCATGTGTGAAGCTGTCATCTCTTCCCTGTGTCCAGTCCTCTTTGCTGAGTGACTGTGGATGACTGGTAAACTGACCTGCTCACCTCTGCCTTATCATGATGCATGAATCCTCTCTCAGAACTCACAGATAATTTTTATGAAATTTGACGGCCAGTGCAATGACAGCGCACACACACACACACACACACACACACACACACACACACACACACACACACACACACACATAAATCCACCTATCTTCAACAAATCCATCTCCAACAAAAACTATGATAGGCCAATAAGGTCAGAAGAGAATGACTCCAATTAATAACAAAAAAAGGCACAATACCGTGGCTGGAACGATACACAAATAACCCGCTGTGTGAGTTTGTAAATGGTCCAAGTCGGACCGAAACGTCGTCGTAAGCTTCTCTCTTTTTATGTGCTGGTTATTTGTGTATGACACCAATTATCATCACTTAAGAAGTCAGGCGCTGTGACTCGACCACAGAAACGCAAATGGGAAGACAAGTATACATAATGGGAAGGAATAAAAAGGCCACAGAGCGGTAAGAAGGCAAAGATGCGAGGAATAAAGAACAAGAAGGAAGCTTACGAAACATATAAATTACTTTGAAGGAGAAATGAGAGAGAGAGGATGGCAGGTAAGATGACTAAGGGCGTAAGAGAGATGCAAGAGCACACGACGTGTAATTCTGAGAAAGACTGGGAGATTATAATCTTATTATTGATGTCTACGTCAGCCCACACTAGGCAGAGGCTAAAAAACAAACAAACATAACTAATGATGGAACAACGAAGTTGTACAAGATGTCGAGACGGCTCCACATGTCCTACTCATCACCTTGACGGTATTGTATACCATTAAGATAACGATACCTGTCTGAGACAGCATCACCACGGTATCTTAGTGCTGAGGACTTCTACACCTTCGTTACTCATCACATGTGAGTAGATTCGGTTTTAAAGATCTGCCTAGCATGGACCAGTAGGCTTCCAGCAGTGCTCCGTTTATCCCGTGCTCCTACTTCCGCTAGTGGTCCAGTCTCTTGTGACACCATCTACACTTTCGCACCTCGCTTCTGGCACTATGAAAGGCTGCTTTCGCACATTCATCGAAGCTTGGGACCTGAACACACACACACACACACACACACACACACACACACACACACACACACACACACACACACACCAAGGCCGGGGGGGGGACTGACCAATTCAAATTTATTTATTCTCCAGGCAGAGGGACCGATCATATCAATGTGTCCACTAAGTCTGCTGTCTTCCCTGTAGGTCGAGTGAAGAAGCCTGCTGAGCAGGCGAAACGTTTGGTCAATAAAGTTACTAAACTGTTGCCTCTATTCTTACCCATCTTGTGACTCAATAAATCATGTTTTGTACAGAGAATTTTGTACTCGTGTTCCTTAAGTTAATGTTAGATTCAGTAGCAGTCATAAATGAAGAAGTATGATGGCCCTGATTGTTGATGACCCTGATTGTTGGTGACCCTGATTGTTGATGACCCTGATTGTTGATGACCCTGATTGTTGATGACCCTGATTGTTGATGACCCTGATTGTTGATGACCCTGATTGTTGATGACCCTGATTGTTGATGACCCTGATTGTTGATAACCGTGAATGTTGATGACCCTGATTGTTGATGACCCTGATTGAAGTTGTAAACGTTTCGCCATCCAGTGGCTTTATCAATACAAATTCTTGGACATAATTAGAAAACAGAAGAACTATATACAAAAGATGAGGTAATCAGTCCCTCAGCCTTGGAGGTGGTGTTTACAGCACCGTGGTTGTGGAGATTCTGAAGCACAGGTAAGGAGACTGGCGCTTATATAGGCGTCAGTGAAGAGAGACGTGTAGCAGACGAGGGCATAGTCACTGGTAGGCGGGATTCCCCAGTGGAAGTAGGTCCTTCCCAAATTGATGGGCTAGTTGTAGAAGTCGTGAAGAAGGTCATGTAGATGTCCTCTGAATCAAGATACCATGATGTTGCAGTGTCTGACAAGTTGTGCAAGACAGGTGGTGTTGCACAAGTGTCTTAACTTTCATCTTGTCGGTATTGTATACCTGTCTTGCACAACTTGTCAGGCACTGCAACATCATGGTATCTTGATTCAGAGGACATCTACATGACCTTCTTCACGACTTCTACAACTAGCCCATCAATTTGGGAAGGACCTACTTCCACTGGGGAATCCCGCCTACCAGTGACTATGCCCTCGTCTGCTACACGTCTCTCTTCACTGACGCCTATATAAGAGCCAGTCTACTGAAAACTCAGGCTTGCATTCAGGCTAATTCTCCACAACCACGATGTTTAATCCACCCAAAAATAAGCTCTGAGAGTACTCATACCTCATCTTTTATCATCTAGTTAACTATCTGCTATACAATAGTACTGTCCAATAACTCTATTTCAAATAAACTTTCTATGTCTTAAATCTAAACTTACAATTTAAACCATTACGCCTAGAGTTGCAATTTAAATATCTTCATATACACTTTCATCTCTTCGTCAGTGATGTAACCAAGTCTTCAACTTCCATGACTTCTGATTGTTGTATCCCTGATGTTTGAATCTGTCATTGTATCTGAGACCGACTGGCTTATGTGAGCCTCTAAATGTGCTGCAGATGACCTCTGGGTTGTTGATGTAACCAGTGATTGCTTGTAACCCTGTGTTTGGTTTAGTTGCTCACCATGCTTTCGACAATCTGATTGGCTAGTTCACATTATTTGAGTTATAAGTGCTAGTATGACCTCCCAAGCTTCAGAACCTTGCATTGATCTACATTGAACTGCACTACACTTTTGGATGAGTTTTTAATTCCAACCAACTCTAGTGAATCATACACCAACACTCTTGGGAGATGACCAACGCTCTAGTGAAACGACCAACGTTCTTGGGAGATGACCAACGTTCTTGGGAGATGACCAACGTTCTTGGGAGATGACCAATGCTCTTGGGAGATGACCAACGCTATAGTGAAATGACCAACGCTCTTGGGAGATGACCAACGCTCTTGGGAGATGACCAACGCTCTTGGGAGATGACCAACGCTCTTGGGAGATGACCAACGCTCTTGGGAGATGACCAAGTCTCTTGGGAAATGATCAACGCTCTTGTGAAATGGCCAACGTTCTTGGGAGATGACCAAGGCTCTAGTGAAATGACCAACGCTCTTTGGAGACGACCAACGCTCTTGGGAGATGACCAACGGTCTTGGGAGATTTGGGAGATGACCAATGCTCTTGGGAGATGACCAACGCTCTAGTGAAATGACTAACGTTCTTGGGAGATGACCAACGCTCTAGTGAAATGACCAACGTTCTTGGGAGATGACCAACGCTCTAGTGAAACGACCAACGTTCTTGGGAGATGACCAAGCCTCTTGGGAAATGATCAACGCTCTTGTGAAATGGCCAACGTTCTTGGGAGATGACCAAGGCTCTAGTGAAATGACCAACGCTCTTTGGAGACGACCAACGCTCTTGGGAGATGACCAACGGTCTTGGGAGATGACCATAGCTCTTAGAAGATGACCACCGCTCTTAGGAGTTGACCACCGCTTTTGGGAGATGGCCAACGCTCTTGGGAGATGACCAACGCTCTTGGGAAATGACCAACGCTCTTGGGAGATGGGCAACACTCTTGAGAGATGACCAACGCTCTTGGGAGATGGTCAACGCTCTTGGGAAATGACCAACGCTCCTGGGAGATGACCAACGCTCTTGGGGATGACCAACGCTCCTGGGAGATGACTAACGCTCTTGGAAAATGACCAACGCTCTTGGGAAATGACCAACGTTCTTGGGAGATAACCAACGCCCTTGTGAGATGACAAACGCTCTAGTGAAATGACCAACGCTCTTTGAAATGATCAACACTCTCAGGAGATGACCAACGCTCTAGTGAAATGACCAACGCTCTTTGAAATGACCAACGCTCTTGTGAGATGACCAACGACCTCGTTATCCATGAATGACTAATGACCTTCTAGGTGGAGAATTAACGAGGCAAGACTGACCA
The DNA here is from genome assembly GCF_038502225.1 of Cherax quadricarinatus. Classification (NCBI taxonomy): domain Eukaryota; kingdom Metazoa; phylum Arthropoda; class Malacostraca; order Decapoda; family Parastacidae; genus Cherax; species Cherax quadricarinatus. The sequence goes on from NW_027195162.1 coordinate 32,289, forward strand.
GCCAGACCAAGTGACTCTCCCAGGGCCTTCCCCGGAAGTCCAGGTCTGAGACCAAAGGAGTTCTCCTGTACCACTTCTCTTCATAGTTTCTCTTCCTGTGGGAGACTTACCACCCCACCCTCCTTCACTCTCTCTCCCTCCCTCCTTCACTCTCTCCCTCCCTCCTTCACTCTCTCCCTCCCTCCTTCACTCTCTCCCTCCCTCCTTCCCACTTCCCATCTCTTCATCCCTTGCTCTTCGTGCATTCATCACTCGCCCTCCTTCTCTTCTTTATCTCTTTTCTCCCACCCCTCCTTTCATTTCCTTGCATCTCTTCATCCTTTCCTCCCACGCTATGAAAAGAAATTCTCGGTATAATTTTGGAAGCTGTAATAATCTGGAAGCCGCAGGAATGACCCGTGGAGGGAAGACCTGGAGGAATCTGGAGGGTATGGAGGGAAGGAAGAACTGGAGGAATCTGGAGGGTATGGAGGGAGGAATTTGGAGGGTATGGAGGGAGGAAGACCTGGAAGAATCTGGAGGGCATGGAGGGAAGGAAGAACTGGAGGAATCTGGAGGGTATGGAGGGAGAAAAGACCGGGAGGAATTTGGAGGGTATGGAGGGAGGGAAGACCTGGAAGAATCTGGAGGACATGGAGGGAGGGAAGAACTGGAGGAATCTGGAGGGTATGGAGGGAGGAATTTGGAGGGTATGGAGGGAGGAAGACCTGGAAGAATCTGGAGGGCATGGAGGGAAGGAAGAACTGGAGGAATCTGGAGGGTATGGAGGAAGAAAAGACCGGGAGGAATTTGGAGGGTATGGAGGGAGGGAAGATCTGGAAGAATCTGGAGGACATGGAGGGAGGGAAGAACTGGAGGAAGGGAAGACCTGGAAGAATAGCTTGGAGGGAGAGTAAGCCTGGAGGGCTGGAAGGAAGGAAAGGCATGAAGAGAGCCTATAGAGATGAAGGACGTGGAGGGTGTGGAGGGAATGGAGGGAGGGATTGGAGGGACCTTAACGTTTCCGACCCACCATAATTTTATCAGTCAACGTTTCCTCTTCTTAATGTGAGAACAGGAAGGAAGAAGTGAGGGAGGGAAGACAGGGAGTAACAGAAGAAGTGGGTGATAGTAAAGAGGACGTGAGGGAGGAGGGTGAAGAAAGAAGACAAAGGTTGTGGGAGTAAAGAAGAAAAGATGAAAAGGACGCAGTAATAGGAGAGAAAAGGGTGAGAGGGGAGGGAACGGATTAAATGGAAGGAAAAGAAAGGGAAATAAAGACAGGTTGGTAGTGGAGAAAGATGGAGAATGTCAGGGAATAAGACAGTCTCACAACAATAACTGAAGTGTGCAAAAGAATACAGTCTCAATCCACCTTCCAAGAACTGAACTAGTACTTTCCGTACCGAGAGAAGCCGGTATAACCCCTGGCTGCTTTCAAGAAGGAACTGGACAAGTTCCCGGAGTCAGGCATTGATCAGCCAGGCTGTGGTGCATACGCTAGACTTCTCGTGGCTACCACTAACAGCCTGATTGATCGGACCATCCACTGGGGTGTTGACCCCCGGGGGTCAACACCCTCGCGGCCTGGTCCATGATCAGGCCTTCCGGTGAGTCATGGCCCAATGAGGCTATTACTACCGGCCCCATGCAATCCAACATACAAACCCACCCCCCTGGTCAGGTACTGAAGACAACCAGGAGTCTATTGGTGCAGTTAAACAGTCTTGGGCCCCTGACACTTAATCCATCCTGGTATTTACACGATTCCCACTAAAACATTTATTGGCAAACTCATCACTTTTTCCGATTAATTCAGCACAGTTTTGCAGAATTTAAATGAGTATAAATGAGGCTTGTTGTGGTCCGATTTACGAGTATGAAGCATTCATCACTTGTGATAAATGCCTCTGAAGTGTGAGACTGAAATTTTTTCCCGTGTCGTAATGAGTTTTAGTAATCAAAGATTATTTTTAGGAGGTTTCAGTAAGAGTTTTAAGCATTGTTTCGAGTTTTGGCAAATGTCTTCGATGTTCTTCGGAAGGTGAGGGAGTTTTTCTTCTGGCAGTGATGAGCTTTTGTGAGTTTTTTGATGTGATGGGTTTTTTCGTTTTTGAGGATTGGGATGAACGTGGCGAGTTTCGATCAAAGCTCCACACTGTGGAGCTTTTGGACCGTGTGATGTGGAGCTTTGGGACCTCTGGTGTGGAACTTTGGGATTTCTGGTGCGGAGCTTTGGAACCTCTGGTGTGAAGCTTTGGAACCCCTAGTGTGGAGCTTCGGAACCCTTAGTGTGGAGCTTTGGAAACCCTAGTGTGGAGCTTCGGAACCCCTAGTAAGCTTCGGAACCCTTAGTGTGGAGCTTTGGAACCCAGTATTTGTAGATTATTTACCGTGTGTGTGTGCGTGAGAGAGAGAGAGAGAGAGAGAGAGAGAGAGAGAGAGGGCCGTAAGCATGATAGATGAGCAGTGTGAGGTGACAGCTCTGTAGGTATGATTAGTAAAGGTAGAGCCTGGTGTAGGAGCGACATTTTAAGCATGATTTATGAGGCTGCATGAGCAAGTAATCATTCGAGGACGATGCGCCGCATTTGACGCATGATTATGAAATGATATGGCGCTTCTGAGGTATGATTATGGAATGATTGTGCTACTTTTTGGGGTATGATGAGAAGCTGAGGCGATGCACATGCTGCATGATAGAATGATGCGCTACTTTAAAGGCATGGGCGAATGATGTGCTGTCTTCAAGATATGATGTACTACCATTGAGGTATGATGTGCTACTATTGAGGTATGTGCTACCATTGAGGTATGATGTGCTACCATTGTGGTATGATGTGCTACCATTGAGGTATGATGTGCTACCATTGTGGTATGATGTGCTACCATTGAGATATGTGCTACCATTGAGGTAAGTGCTACCATTGTGGTATGATGTGCTACCATTGAGGTATAACGTACTACCATTGTGGTATGTGCTACCATTGTGGTATGATGTGCTACCATTGAGGTATGATGTGCTACCATTGTGGTATGATGTGCTACCATTGAGGTATGATGTGCTACCATTGAGGTATGATGTGCTACCATTGAGGTATGATGTGCTACAAATGAGGTATGATGTGCTACCATTGAGGTATGTGCTACCATTGAGTTATGATGTGCTACCATTGAGGTATGATGCGCTACCATTGAGGTACGATGTGCTACCTTTGAGATATGATGTGCTACCATTGAGGTATAATGTGTTACCATTGAGGTATGTGCTATCAATGAGGTATGATGTGCTCCCATTGTGGTATGATGTGCTACCATTGACGTATGATGTGCAGCCACTGAGATATGATGTGCTACCATTGAGGTATGTGCTACCATTGTGGTATGATGTGCTATCATTGAGATACATTGTGGTATGGCTACCAGTGTTGATGAGAATACCAACTTTTAAATTGAGCTAGGGGATTGAAATTTTAAATGATACATTGTTGTGATATGAGTGCTACCATTGAGGCATATGATTACCATTGAGGTATAAATTGTCTACCAGTTTTTGGTATGAAGTGCTAACAATTGGGTATGATGTGTACCTTTATATATGTACTGAAAGAGGAATACATGTTTTACATGAAAAGATGTACAAACCATTGGGGTATGATAAGTTACCATAGGATACTACATTGAAGGAGTTGATGTGCTACCAGGGATGATGTCTCCATTGTTGGACGACATCACTTGCCTATTTGTGGTTAATTTGGTAGTGTCTACCAGTCTGAGTGTTCTGTCTGCTTTTGTGTCATACCACACACACACTCACACACACCAGGAGATAGATATTTAGTAAATTATCAAATACACATAAACCCCAGACACAGACCTACACACAAAACCCACGTCACGACAAGCACAACACCAACACACACACACACAACACACACGTACACACACACACACATCGTAGGCCCTGTAAGTGTAAATAAACCCCATATTAGAAATGGAATTGGAAATAGAGCAAAAAAACTATAATCTTCAAAAAAAAGTGAGAGGTGAAGATCTGGGGGGGAAGTACGGGAAAAACAAAATAAAAAAATTTAAGTAACCCCCCCTTTTTTTTCAAAGAACGACAAGGTAAAAAACACACACACAAACACAAAGTGTAAATTAATTTTAAATAGTTTTAAAAGTGCATTTAAAAAGGGAAATTTTTGGAAATTTTTTATAATTTCTGGGTGGGGTTTGGCCCCAAACCCCCCCCCAACCCCCACCCCCCACAAAAAAAACACAAAAAACACCCACCCCCACACACCCACCCCCCACACACCCCCACCCCCCACACCCCCCAACACCCCCACACCCCCACACACCCCCACCCCCCACACACACCCCCCCACACACCCACACCCCCACACCCCCACCCCCACACCCCCAACACACCCACACCCCCCCACACCCCCACACCCCACACACCCACACCCAAACACACCCACACCCCCACACCCACCACCCCCACCCCCACACACCCCACCCCCCAAACCCCCACCCCCCACCCCACACACCCCCCCCACCCCCCCCCACCCCACACCCACCCCCCCACACCCCCACCCCCCCACCCCCCCCCCCACACACACCCCCCCCACACACACACCACAAAACCCCCCACCCCCCACCCCCTCCCCCCACCACCCCCCCACCACCCCCACCACCCCCCCACAAAAACCCCACCCCCCAACCCCCCCACCCACACCCCCCCACCCCCCACCCACACCCCCCCCAAAACCCCCCACCTCCCCCACCCCCCCACAAAACAAACACCAACACACACAAACACACACACACACACACACACAAAATTTCCCAGACTCAAAATCACCCCCTCCCCAGAATCTCCCCCTTCCCCTGATCCCTCCCCCCCTTTTTCCCCCTCCCCTCCCCACCTCCCCCCCCCCTCTCCCCCCCACCCCATTACCCCTTCCCACCTCCTCCCACCCCCCCCCACTCTCCCAAAACCACAGTTCCTCCTCTACCCCCCCACACTCTGACATATACAATACAACCTAACATCAGAATTAATAGGTTTCCCTGAGGAAACGGGAAAAAAAAATGGGTTGCCAAGAAAACCCAAGGGACAGGAGGAGGGAACTCAAAGGAAGATTGGGCAGCAGAGCTCAAAAAAGGGAAAAGAAGGGGAAAAAGAAACTAGAAGAACTTAGCATGAGAAGGGAAAGAGGGGATAGACAGGAAAGCAGGAAGTGGGGGGGAAATAAAAGCAGCAGAGGCCAGGATACAGAGCTTAGAAAGGGAACAAAAAATCAAACAGACAAAAGAACAAAGAACATTTTGGGATTAAACAGAGACCGCTACCCCAGCCACAAATAAGGGGACTGTGGGGACAGAAGGAAAAATCATGTAGAAGCTCTATCAGTGGAGACTGTAGAAAATGAAAGAGCTGTTTAATGTGGAGGCCCAAAAAAGACCACAACAGAGCCAGGGAAACCCGAAAAGGGGGAAAATGACAGACGGCCCCATGCAGTAGCTAGTGAAACTGAAAAAAGGGAAAAGCTGAAATTGAGGAAATAAAATTGAATGGGGGGATACAGGGATCGGGGGAAATGAAAGGTGGGGCCCATTTTTTGTAGGGCTACAGGGAAGGGAAACATATGAAGCAAAAAAAAGGGAAAAAGCAATTGAAAGCACATAAAGTAATGGGAGAAACGCATGCCCCAGCGGGAAAATTTTGGAGAATGGGGTTTTTAAAAAAAGCCCCGGCCGGGAGGACCTCAAGGCAGAATCGACTAAAACAGGATCTGTGGGAGAAAGCCGAAAGGGACATGCCAAAAACGAAGGTTATCTGAACAGAACAAAGCAAAAGGCGAAACGGAGAGAGAAAAAAGGGGAAAGGGGGAAAAGAGGGGAGGGAGAAGACAGACGGAACCCCCAGACACAGGAAGAAGATCAAAAAACCTCCCCGCTTCCATGGGCCTCCCAACCAGGTCAACCCCAGTGCAGCCAAACATCAAACCAAAACACCATGTAAATCAATGCCCCCCCCCACTACAAAAAACCCCCCAAGCAACCCCCCATAGTTCCTTATCAGGTCTCCCACTTCCCAACCCCAATACACCCCCCCAGACCACAGTCTTAAAAAAGGGTTGAAGGATGGTTTTTAAAATGCAGATGGAATAACAAAAAGTATGAGGAGGGAAAAGAATCAGGGAAATCCCCAGACATAAAATCCGAAAAAAAACTACCAGAATAATAAAGATTAATCTTTCCCCCCGGATATCAAATCCCCAGGAAAGACAGAGGGGAGAGGGGGAGGAGGAGTTGCCTCTCATTAAAACCCGGGGTTTGAGGAAAATAAGAATGGATCCGGGTAAAAGGGACATTAGTGGAACAATCCAGTCTGGGGGACATAGGTGATAATTGCAGAATGTAAAACCCCACCACAGAACTGCAGGAGACCAAGAGAAGAATGATGAGAGCAACAGAGCCATGGTGACACCAGCCGAGGGGGCCCAGGAGAGCACATGGGGGAGCAGGGCAGTTAGGGGTGATTTAATCAAAGGAGATTGACGGGGAAAACCTGACCCCCTGGGGTTCCAAACATGGAACCAAGATGATGGATGTGTTTGAAAACCTATGACAACATTTTGAACACTACCAGAGGGGGGAAAAGATGAACCAGCAAGACGGGCCCTTGTATTCACCTTATATTTCGACATCGAGGATATCTTGTATAAAAGGCCCCTGGGAGCAGTGATCATGGGTTCTGTGCTTGACTAAAGTTGAGCTCCAAGGGAGAGAGTAGCAGAAGGGGGTGGGAAAAACCAAACTAAAGGGGGAACACTGGGATGGGAACTTCCTTCAAAACATTCAGTGGGAGAGGAACTGACAGGAAAACCGAAGAAAGATGGACTATGTGGCAACAAAATGCAAGGAGGCAGAGGAGGGTTTTTTCCCCGGGGAAAAGAAATGGGAAAAAGAACGAGTCCTTGGTTCACCCAAAGGTGTGGGAGGAAAAAACGGGTGATAGAGAAGGGAAAAAGGACAGAAAAAGAGAACTAGGAAAATAAAGAGATTAGCCGAAGAGCCAAAAAAATAGACAGATAAGAAGGAGGCTCAGCGACAAATAAAAATGACATAGCATCGAAAGTCAAGACTGCCCCGAAGCTGTTGTAAGCATCGGGAGGAAAAAACTTTTCCAGGTAATCAGACTGGGGGAAAGGGGTGATGGGAATTAAAGAAACGCCCGAGGGTATGTCAGGGCTCAACACGGATTTAAAGAAGTATTTCAGGGGAAACCAGTAGGACTCAGGAAATCAAAAAGGGGGTACCCAAATGCGGGATGAGGTACATAAACCAAGGAGGAAGTGAAGAAGCTCATGGAACTTGCCCCCAAAGGGTGGGCCCAGACAACATCTCCCCGTGGGTCCAAAGAGGAGAGATAGTGTGTGCCATTAACAAAGATCTTCAACCATCATTTGAAACTGGGCAACCCTGAGGTTGGAAGATGGCAAATGGCCCCAAATTTTTAAAAAGGAGACAGACATGAGGCACTAAACTAGACCTGTATCACAAAGTATGGCAAGGTCATGGAGAAGATCATCAGGAGGAGAGTGGTGGAGAAATGGAAAGAAACAAGTGTTAATTGACAACCAGCATGGTTTCGGGGAAAGGAAAATCCTTTTCACAAACCTATTTAGAGTTTTAAAAATACAGAAGAAAAAGAGAGAGGGGGATGGATCGATGCTTTTTTTTGACTGCAAAAGGCCCTTCGAACAGTTCCTCAAAGAGGTTACTAAAAAAGCTGAAGATCGGGCACACATAACAGGAAAGGACTGCAATGGATCAGAGAATCCTGACGGGAGGCAAAAAGAGTCTGGTCGTGACGGGGTTTCAGGGGGCGTTTTGGACAAGGGGGGTTCCCAAGGGGTCAGTCCGGACCTGTGTTTTTTGGGAGGGCACATAACGGAAGGGATAGACTCAAAGTGTCCTTGTTTGCAGATGATGTGAAGTTAATGAAAGAATCAAATGGGATGAGGATAGGCGGGACTAAAAGAGACCGACGGGCAAAGCCTGGCCCAGAAACTGTTTTTTGAGTTTAACCCCCCAAATGCAAATCAGGGTTTTGGGGGAAAGGGGCAAAGAAGACCGAGACACAATATTTTTTGAGGGCCCAAAAAGACGCAAACCCACAAAAGGAAAAAGATCGGGGGGTGGATAACACCGAGCATATCTCCTGAGGCCCCAAAAATGATAATCCAGCATAGGCGCCTGGAAACCTAGGATGCGCCGATACCTTAAAAGGAGTCGTTAAAGACACTGTATACCATTTACGCCGGCCCATACTGAGTATGCAGCACCAGTTTGGGAATCCACACCTTTTACACGTAAAGAAATTAGAAAGTGCAAAGGTTTGTAACAAGACTAGTCCCAGAGCTAAGGGTATGGTCCTGAGGAGAAAGGTTAGGGAAATCGACCTGACGACACTGGAGGACCCGGAGAGATGGGGGACATGATAACGACATACAAAATACTGAGAGGGAAAAGACAAGGTGGACAAAGACAGGATGTTCCAGAGATTGGACACAGTAACAAGGGGACAATTGGAAGTTGAAGACACAGATGAATCAAAGGGATGTTAGGAAGTATTTCTTCAGCCACAGAGTAGTCAGTAGTGGAATAGTTTGGGAAGGAGTAGTGAGGCAGGATCCATACATAGCTTTAAGCAGAGGGATGATAAAGCTCACGGTTCAGAGAGAGGACCTAGTAGCGAATCAGTGAAGAGGCGGGTCCAGGAGCTAGGACTCGACCCCGCAACCAAATAAAGTGAGTACAACTAAGTGAGTACACACACTTCACACACTTACACACGTTACCTAGCACACACAGACAGCACACACATTACACACACACACACAACACAAAGTATTAAATGAACTTGTGCAGGTAAAATGAAGACTAGTACTTTGATGGCAAGAAGCTCTATCATACCTCAGCCAGAGGTTCGACCTATTCGTCTGATGAACTATTCTATATCAGGTCTTCCCAGACATCCTAAATACTTATTCATCTCTTCCTTTAAGACCTTTTTTGTTGCACTCATCCATTCTCATTCTCCCCAACTCGTATACACCTTCATCCCTTCTGTAAGTTCTAATTCTCTTATTCTTCTTCTCTCCCAAAATCCGAAATCCTACCACTCTCCCTCGTGCCTATTCTCTTCTAGCATCCAAAACAGTTCTAAATCCTCCCCTCCTTCATCTGCCAGTGCTTCTCAAATTCGTCCTAGAGCCCTAATCCTCTCCTCCCTCTAGTTCCTGTTCTGTTCTCATCCTTCCTTCTCCCAACACCTACATCCTCCTACCTCCATCTCTACCTTTCCTACTCCTCCCCACTCTTACCCTTAAACAAATTGGGTCTCAACCAATTATGAGAATGGTTGCGCAGAGGGCTAGGAGGTGCCACTACACCAGGAGACACTGAGTGCTGAAAATGGAGAGCCGTTTGACCAAAAAAGACAATGAGTAAAGGTTGGAGATCGATCGGAAAGGCATTCTAGTTGGGGACAAGTGAAACTGCACATCACGATAAGGTGGGAGAAGTTTTACGATAAATTGGTGGAAGAAACATTCAGGATGAGAGATTGGAAATCATTCTTACGTTCTGAGATTGGAAGGGGAATAAATTATTACGTTCAGATAATGAGAAGGACTAATTCGAGGATTGATGGAAGAATCCGGTTGCAGTTCTGGGATTGATTGGAGAATGCTACACTCCGAGATTGATTGGAGAATCATTCTTACGTTCTGAGATTGGCAGAATCGGATCTAGTCCAGAGATTGAATGGAGAAAAGGCAAAATTCAGATGATTGGAGAATCATTCTTACGTTCTGAGATGATTGGGGAAACACTGCAAGGACTGAGAAATGGCTGGAAAGAATCATTCCTGAAATTATGAGAAGATTGGAGAAACATTCTAATTCAGAGAATTTATTTGGAGAATCTTCACGTTCAGAGATTATTGGGAGAATCATTCGTTCTGAGATTGATTGGAGAATCATTCTTACGTCCGGATTAATTGGAAGAATCATTACGTTCTAGAGGATTGGGAATCAAATCAGCACGAGCAGCTGGAAGAAATTCTTACGTTCAAGGAATGAGTGGAGAATCACAGTTCTGAGATGTCGAGAGATCACTACAGTCAGATTGAGGAAGAATCACAACTACCTCAGAGATACATCAAGAACCATTCCTACTTCTGAGATAATTGAACCCATTCCTACTCTGACACTGATTGGGAGAATCATTCTTATGTTCTCAGGTTTTCGAACAGGCCCTTAATCCGAGTTGAAACGGAAACTATTACGGTTTTGAGATTGATTGGGGGAACAAATACGTTGGAGATTGGAGAGAAGATCATAATGCGTCCGACATTGACTGCAGAATCATCAGTTCTGAGGTTGATTGGAGAATCATTTCTTACGTATGAGGATGATTGGGAGAAATCTTACAGGGGTGGATGGTTGGGAAGATCGATCTAAATCGCTGGATTGATTGAGGAGAACATTCTTAGTTAAGTTGATTGGGAAGAATCATTCATAGTTTTAAATTGATTGGGAGACGTTCTACGTTCTGAAGATTGATGAATAATCCTTTCAGTACTGAGATTGATTAGGAAACATTCGACGTTCCGAGATTGATTGGGAATCACACTCTGAGATTGGTGGGAAGATCATGTCACGGTCAAAGCTTGATTGGGAGAATTAATCTACGTTCGGGGATGATTGGGAGAACCATTCCCACATTTGGAGCTGATTGGGAGGACTTTCGTTTGAGATTGGTTGGAGAACTTCTTACGTTCCAAGATTGATTGGAGAATCATTAAAGTCGAGATTGAATAGGAGAATCTTGTACGTTCTGAGATTGCAGGAGAATCATCTTACATTCGAGATTGATTGGGAGAATGCATTCGTGGGTTTTAAGTTGACTGGGACAGTATTCTACAGTGGGAGATTGATTGGGAGAATACTTACGTCTGAAAGATTGGGAGAACTCACGGTCTGAGATTGATTGGAGAATCGTTCTTCAGTTCGAGATTTGGGGGAATCATTCACTTTTGAGATTGGGTTGGTAGAACAATTCTTTGTTCTGAGGCTGAGGGAGGATATCATTCTTACGTAACAGGAGATTGGAAAAACATTCTTAGTTCTGAGTTGACTGAAGATCGGTGCACGTTCTGAGATTGATTGGGAAATTATTACGTTCCGAAGGATGGGAGGAAATTAAAACTCCCAGACTGATTGAAAGAATCATTCACGTCAAGATTGATGGAGAATCATTCTTACGTTGAGATTGATTGGGAGAATCATTCTGACTTCTGAAAGTGAATGATAATATTTTCACGGGTAACGTCGAAATATCAGGAGTAATAGAATAAAGTAAGAACAATGAATAGGAAAGAAGAATAATGTAAGGTGAACAAGAAATAATGATAGTTAAAGAAGAGAATTATGACTAAACAAAAGAAGAATGATGGGGTAGACCAAGAATATGAATAGGTGACAAAGAATAATGAAGGTAGACAAAAGGATTATACGTAAGCAAAAGAATATAGGTAGACAATGGCAGATAGGTAGACAAAGAATAATGAGAGGTAGACAAGATTATCGTAAACAAAGAATATTAACAACATGTAATATAGGAAACAAAAATTGATGGCAAAGAACAGTAAACATTGTCCCACTTTAACCAGGACCGCACAAGCCTCCATCATCCCCAGTGTCCCCATCTTTCCTCAGCAAATCCTCTACATCCTCAACTCGGAACTCCCAGCCATGCACATCTCCCAGCCTCCTACATCTCCCAGCCTTCAGGGACGATCCCCAGCCTCACACCTTGCAGCTCCTTACATCTGCAGCTAACAATGAGGTCTGCCAGCTCCCCATTCTCTCACCTTGCAACATCTCAGGTTCCCATCCCCAACTTGCTCAAAACTCGAGCCTCCAAACCAAACAGGCAGCCTCCTCGCTCAGATACGCGGCATCGAAGACAGAATGAAACAGAGTAGAGGGGCTGAGTAGTGAGAGTGTTGGTCTGGGTGACCTCGTCTGGTCACCTGACCCCAGCCACGTTTCTGGTATTGGGAAAACTGCCACGGACCAGGCAGACCACGAGCACGGACAGCAGAGCCACAGCCAAGGTCAGCCACGAACCCACCACGGACCAGCCAGAACCACAGCTCGGAGGCTGCCACCGACCAGCCACGACCACTGCCAGGGTCAAGCCACGACCACAACCACGGAAGACGGACACGCCACAGAACAGCCACGGCCACAGCCACGGACCACAGCCACGGACGTCACAGCCACGACCCAAAACCACAGGCACAGACGGGGCAGCACCGTATATCATCCTTCATCCCTTTTCTGTCAATTCTAATTTTCTCTTATTCTTTACTTTCTTCTCCAAACATCCTAAATCCTACTCCATCTCTCCCTCCCTGCCTATTCTCTTCTCTCTCATCCCAAAACATTCTAAATCCTCCTCCTCCATCTCTCATTCCTGCCTGTTCTCTTCTCATTCCTTCCTTTCTTCCCCAAACATCCTAAATCCTCCTCCTCCATCTCTCCCTTCCTGCCTATTCTCTTCTCCCTCATCTCTTCCCCTCTTCCCCAAACTCTTTCTCGTCTCAGTAATTTATGGAGTATGGTGGTGGCACCAGCAGGGCTAGAGAGTGCCACTACACCAGCGACACCACACTGCCAGTGCCTAACACGGAAACCCAAGTTTTACCTAAATACACAATGAGATAAAGGTTTGAGATCGATCGGAAGAGGCATTCTCGAGTTGTTCGAAAATGATCTGCAGCACCATCCACGCCTTAAAATTGGGAGATTTTCACGTTCTGAGATTGATTGGGAGAATCATTCTTACGTTCTGAGATTGATTGGGAGAATCATTCTTACGTTCTGAGATTGGATGGGAGAACCATTCTTACGTTCTGAGACTGACTGGGAGAATCATTCTTAAGTTCTGAGATTGATTGGGAGAATCATTCTTACGTTCTGGGATTGATTGGGAGAATCATTCTTACGTTCCGAGATTGATTGGGAGAATCATTCTTACGTTCTGAGATTGTGTGGGAGAATCATTCTTACGTTCCGAGATTGACTGGAAGAATCATTCTTACGTTCTGAGATTGATTGGGAGAATCATTCTTACGTTCTGAGATTGATTGGGAGAATCATTCTTACGTTCTGAGATTGACTGGAAGAATCATTCTTACGTTCTGAGAATGATTGGTAGAATCATTCTTACGTTCTGAGATTGATTTGGAGAATCATTCTTACGTTCTGAGATTGATTGGGAGAATCATTCTTGCGTTCTGAGATTGATTGGGAGAATCATTCTTACGTTCCGAGATTGATTGGAAGAATCATTCTTACGTTCTGAGAGTGATTGGGGGAATCATTGTCACGTTCTGAGAATGACTGGAAGAATCATTCTTACGTTCTGAGATTGATTGGGAGAATCATTCTTACGTTCTGAGATTGATTGGGAGAATCATTCTTACGTTCTGAGATTGATTGGGAGAATCATTCTTACGTTCCGAGATTGATTGGAAGAATCATTCTTACGTTCTGAGATTAATTGGGAGAATCATTCTTACGTTCTGAGATTGATTGGGAGAATCATTCTTACGTTCTGAGATTGATTGGGAGAATCATTCTTACGTTCCGAGATTGACTGGAAGAATCATTCTTACGTTCTGAGATTGATTGGGAGAATCATTCTTACGTTCTGAGATTGATTGGGAGAATCATTCTTACGTTCCGAGATTGACTGGGAGAATCATTCTTACGTTCTGAGATTGATTGGGAGAATCATTCTTACGTTATGAGATTGATTGGGAGAATCATTCTTACGTTCTGAGATTGATTGGGAGAATCATTCTTACGTTCTGAGATTGATTGGGAGAATCATTCTTACGTTCTGAGATTGATTGGGAGAATCATTCTTACGTTCTGAGATTGATTGGGAGAATCATTCTTACGTTCTGAGATTGATTGGGAGAATCATTCTTTCGTTCTGAGATTGATTGGGAGAATCATTCTTACGTTCCGAGATTGATTGGGAGAATCATTCTTACGTTCTGAGATTGATTGGAAGATTCATTCTTACGTTCTGAGATTGATTGGGAGAATTATTCTTACGTTCCGAGATTGATTGGGAGAACCATTCTTACGTTCCGAGACTGATTGGGAGAATCATTCTTACGTTCTGAGATTGATTGGGAGAATCATTCTTACGTTCCGAGATTGATTGGGAGAATCATTCTTACGTTCCGAGATTGATTGGGAGAATCATTCTTACGTTCTGAGATTGACTGGGAGAATCATTCTTACGTTCCGAGATTGATTGGGAGAATCATTCTTACGTTCTGAGATTGACTGGGAGAATCATTCTTACGTTCCGAGATTGATTGGGAGAATCATTCTTACGTTCTGAAATTGATTGGGAGAATCATTCTTACGTTCTGAGATTGATTGGGAGAATCATTCTTACGTTCTGAGATTGGGAGAATCATTCTTACGTTCTGAGATTGATTGGGAGAATCATTCTTTCGTTCTGAGATTGATTGGGAGAATCATTCTTACGTTCCGAGATTGATTGGGAGAATCATTCTTACGTTCTGAGATTGATTGGAAGATTCATTCTTACGTTCTGAGATTGATTGGGAGAATTATTCTTACGTTCCGAGATTGATTGGGAGAACCATTCTTACGTTCCGAGACTGATTGGGAGAATCATTCTTACGTTCTGAGATTGATTGGGAGAATCATTCTTACGTTCCGAGATTGATTGGGAGAATCATTCTTACGTTCTGAGAGTGAATGAGAAATATTTTCACGGTAACGTTCGGAAATATCATGGTGGCAAGAATGACAAGTAAACGAAACAATGATAGGTAAACAAACGAATAATGATAGGTAGACAAGGAAATAATGATAGGTAGACAAAAGAATTATACGTAAACAAAAGAATAATGATAGGTAGACAAAAGAATAATGATAGGTAGACAAAAGAATAATGATAGGTAGACAAAAGAATTATACGTAAACAAAAGAATAATGATAGGTAGACAAATGAATAATGATAGGTAGACAAAAGAATAATGATAGGTAGACAAAAGAATTATACGTAAACAAAAGAATGGCAGGTAAACAAAAGAGTAATGATAGGTAAACAAAAGAATGATAGGCAAATAACACTTGTAAACCATTGTACTTTAATTTCCAACCTCGCCCCAGCCTCCCATCATCCCCCTCTATCCCCCACCCTTCTTCCTCAACCCAGTCTCTCCTTCCCTCACATCTCTCCAACCTCCCCATCTCCCCAGCCTCCCCTCACATCTCCCCAGCCTCCCCTCACATCTCCCCAGCCTCTCACACCTTTCCAGCCTCCCTCACATCTGTCCAGCCTCCCCATCATCTCCCCAGCCTCCCCCCACATCTCTCCAACCTTCCCTACATCTCCCCAGGTTCCCCATCTCCCCAGCCTCCCTCACATCTCCCCAGCCTCCCTAATCTCTCCCCACATCTCCCCAGCCTCCCCCTCCCTCACCTCTTAAGCGGCTAATCGAGGAACATGAAATGAAAAACAAGAGTAAGAGTCCTGAGCGTTAATTGAAGAGTGTTGGTACTGGGTGACCTCGTCTGGTCACGGACCACAGCCACGGACCACAGCCACGGACCACAGCCACGGACCACAGCCACGGACCACAGCCACGGACCACAGCCACGGGCCACAGCCACGGACCACAGCCACGGACCACAGCCACGGACCACAGCCACGGACCACAGCCACAGGCCACAGCCACGGACCACAGCCACGGACCACAGCCACGGGCCACAGCCACGGACCACAGCCACGGACCACAGCCACGGACCACAGCCACGGACCACAGCCACGGGCCACAGCCACGGACCACAGCCACGGACCACAGCCACGGACCACAGCCACGGGCCACAGCCACGGGCCACAGCCACGGGCCACAGCCACGGACCACAGCCACGGACCACAGCCACGGACCACAGCCACGGACCACAGCCACTGGCCACAGCCACGGACCACAGCCACGGACCACAGCCACGGACCACAGCCACGGACCACAGCCACGGGCCACAGCCACGGACCACAGCCACGGACCACAGCCACGGGCCACAGCCACGGACCACAGCCACGGACCACAGCCACGGGCCACAGCCACGGACCACAGCCACGGACCACAGCCACGGACCACAGCCACGGACCACAGCCACGGACCACAGCCACAGGCCACAGCCACGGGCCACAGCCACGGGCCACAGCTACGGGCCACAGCCACGGGCCACAGCCACGGACCACAGCCACGGACCACAGCCACGGACCACAGCCACGGACCACAGCCACGGACCACAGCCACGGGCCACAGCCACGGACCACAGCCACGGACCACAGCCACGGGCCACAGCCACGGGCCACAGCCACGGGCCACAGCCACGGGCCACAGACACGGACCACAGCCACGGACCACAGCCACGGACCACAGCCACTCTTAGAATTATTTCATTTTGGTCAAAGCTAATTTATTTAAATCAAAGATGAACCATCGTGATTTTTTTTTCTCGAGAATTCTTTTATTTATCAAAGAAAAAATACTGATTTTTTTTTCTATTAAAGTTGAAAAAAAAGTTTTAAATTTTTTTTAATAGAAATATTTTTTAATCAAAGCTGAATTTTTTAAGTAATTTTTTTAATTAATCAAAAATAGATTTTTTAAATCAAAACTAAAAAAAAAAAAATTAAGTAAAAAAACAGATGAACAAAATATTTTGATGAGCATCAGCTAAAAAAAAATTATTTGATGAGTGAAAACTGAAAATTTGATGATTTTTTCACCAGTCAAAAAAGAAAAGAAATATATTTGGCATTTTTTTAAACTATCTGGCCTTTCAGGAGGGTGCCATGAGGCTGGTGAAGGTTTCTTGATCCAAGGCATGAGAGTTACTCTTCTTGTAACAAACCTGTTTAATCACTTCAGTCCCCGGCAGTGAACGACCCCTACAGATTTACAAAGAATATAATAACGATTAAACTACCCGGAGGACAATTATATATATATATGTGTGTGTGTGTGTATGTGTGTGTGTGTGTGTGTGTGTGTGTGTGTGTGTGTGTGTGTGTGTGTGTGTGTGTGTGTGTGTGTGTGTTGTACTCACCTAGTTGCACTCACCTAGTTGAGGTTGCGGGGGTCGAGTCCGAGCTCCTGGCCCCGCCTCTTCACTGATCGCTACTAGGTCACTCTCCCTGAGCCGTGAGCTTTATCATACCTCTGCTTAAAGCTATGTATGGATCCTGCCTCCACTACATCGCTTCCCAAACTATTCCACTTACTGACTACTCTGTGGCTGAAGAAATACTTCCTAACATCCCTGTGATTCATCTGTGTCTTCAGCTTCCAACTGTGTCCCCTTGTTACTGTGTCCAATCTCTGGAACATCCTGTCTTTGTCCACCTTGTCAATTCCTCTCAGTATTTTGTATGTCGTTATCATGCCCCCCCTATCTCTCCTGTCCTCCAGTTTCGTCAGGTTGATTTCCCTTAATCTCTCCTCGTAGGACATACCTCTTAGCTCTGGGACTAGTCTTGTTGCAAACCTTTGCACTTTCTCTAGTTTCTTCACGTGCTTGGCTAGGTGTGGGTTCCAAACTGGTGCCGCATACTCCAATATGGGCCTAACGTACACGGTGTACAGGGTCCTGAATGATTCCTTATTAAGATGTCGGAATGCTGTTCTGAGGTTTGCCAGGCGCCCATATGCTGCAGCAGTTATTTGGTTGATGTGCGCTTCAGGAGATGTGCCTGGTGTTATACTCACCCCAAGATCTTTTTCCTTGAGTGAGGTTTGTAGTCTCTGGCCCCCTAGACTGTACTCCGTCTGCGGTCTTCTTTGCCCTTCCCCAATCTTCATGACTTTGCACTTGGTGGGATTAAACTCCAGGAGCCAATTGCTGGACCAGGTCTGCAGCCTGTCCAGATCCCTTTGTAGTTCTGCCTGGTCTTCGATCGAGTGAATTCTTCTCATCAACTTCACGTCATCTGCAAACAGGGACACCTCAGAGTCTATTCCTTCCGTCATGTCGTTCACAAATACCAGAAACAGCACTGGTCCTAGGACTGACCCCTGCGGGACCCCGCTGGTCACAGGTGCCCACTCTGACACCTCGCCACGTACCATGACTCGCTGCTGTCTTCCTGACAAGTATTCCCTGATCCATTGTAGTGCCTTCCCTGTTATCCCTGCTTGGTCCTCCAGCTTTTGCACCAATCTCTTGTGTGGAACTGTGTCAAACGCCTTCTTACAGTCCAAGAAAATGCAATCCACCCACCCCTCTCTCTCTTGTCTTACTGCTGTCACCATGTCATAGAACTCCAGTAGGTTTGTGACACAGGATTTCCCGTCCCTGAAACCATGTTGGCTGCTTTAATGAGATCATTCCTTTCTAGGTGTTCCACCATTCTTCTCCTGATAATCTTCTCCATGATTTTGCATACTATACATGTCAGTGACACTGGTCTGTAGTTTAATGCTTCATGTCTGTCTCCTTTTTTAAAGATTGGGACTACATTTGCTGTCTTCCATGCCTCAGGCAATCTCCCTGTTTCGATAGATGTATTGAATATTGTTGTTAGGTGTATGTATAAATGGCATCCTTTGATCTGCTGCACAATATAACACAACAAATCTCCAACTCAGAATCTGAGATAAGGACTGGAAGCCTACAATGGCTCTTTCCTGTCTCCCTGGCTCCTCCTCCTCCTCCCTGGCTCCTCTCCCTCATTCCCGACTCCTCTCTCTCTCTTTGAATAGAATATCAATAAGTCTATAAGTCTGATACATTTACCATAAATCAATAGAAACCAATCTCCTTTAGGGCTGCCACAACACAAGCCAGGCGACATGCTTGTAATCACACCTCTCTCTCTCTCTCTCTCTCTCTCTCTCTCTCTCTCTCTCTCTCTCTCTCTCTCCCTCTCTCTCTTTCTCTCTCTCTCTCTCTCCTCCGTCCCCCAAAAATGTCTTTTTTTCGTATTTTATATGGATTTTGACACAGGGAGGCAGAGACAACGGGGGCAAAAATCTATTACCACCCTGAAAGGTAGCAACAACAGAGGCATGAATCTAGTTCCGCCAACGACAACAGACACAACGGGGGACAAAAATCTATTACCATCCACGTCAACAGACAAAACAGAGACAAAAATCTATTACCATCCACGTCAACAGACAAAACAGAGACAAAAATCTATTACCATCCATGTCAACAGACACAACAGGGATAAAAATCTATTACCACCCACGATAACAGGAGCAACGGGGACAAAAATCGATTAGCACCCATGACAACAGGAACAACGGGGACAAAACTCCTAAGAGCAAAACTGCAGAAAGTATTGATACATTACGTTTGACTCAATACCCGTCATGTCGAACGGAAAAAAAACTGATGAAGCTGATAAAATGGAATCTCCAGAAGTAAAGGGAAAAATGCCACTTTTCTGGGCAATGCAAGAGTGCCAGCATTTATAAGGCAAATACTTGGACGGCAGTGCCAGTGCCACAGGGGTCTCAGAGCCAACAACAACAGTAACAACAAGAACAATAATGGTAATAATAATGGTAATAATAATAATAATAATAATAATAATAATAATAATAATAATAGTCTCTGTAGATAAAATTAAACTTGATATACACAGACGCACAGGTGCAAAATATCATGCATTTCGTAAAGTGTCGACTATACACTGAAGAGTCTGAAAATACACACTGAAGAAAGAGTCTTTGATAATACACACTGAAGAAAGAGTCTTTGATAATACACACTGAAGAAAGAGTCTTTGATAATACACACTGAAGAAAGAGTCTTTGATAATACACACTGAAGAAAGGGTCTTTGAAAATACACACTGAAGAAAGGGTCTTCGATAATACACACTGAAGAAAGGGTCTTTGATAATACACACTGAAGAAAGAGTCTTTGAAAATACACACTGAAGAAAGAGTCTTTGAAAATACACACTGAAGAAAGAGTCTTTGAAAATACACACTGAAGAAAGGGTCTTTGATAATACACACTGAAGAAAGAGTCTTTGAAAATACACACTGAAGAAAGAGTCTTTGATAATACACACTGAAGAAAGAGTCTTTGATAATACACACTGAAGAAAGGGTCTTTGATAATACACACTGAAGAAAGAGTCTTTGAAAATACACACTGAAGAAAGAGTCTTTGAAAATACACACTGAAGAAAGAGTCTTTGAAAATACACACTGAAGAAAGGGTCTTTGATAATACACACTGAAGAAAGAGTCTTTGATAATACACACTGAAGAAAGAGTCTTTGAAAATACACACTGAAGAAAGAGTCTTTGAAAATACACACTGAAGAAAGAGTCTTTGATAATACACACTGAAGAAAGTCTCTGGAAACAAACGCACATACACACAATGAGTCTCTGAAATAATACACTGCAGAAAGGATGTAACAACACACCTAATAATAAAAAAAAAAACACCGAAGGGCCTTAAAAAACACAAGGGAAGTATTTAAAAAAAAAATCCCTGCTAAACAATACGAAACAATCACGAACTATTTTGAATCCATATGACGAAGAATTTCCCAAACACCGTAATCATCATCACGAAAAAAATGCTGTACTAATGTACACATACTTACGAAAACCTTAATTACGACGATGCCGAAATTTATGTTCATTATCTGTACCTTATTTCAAGTCTATCACTGACGAAGCAAAAGAAAATAATGACGTTTTAATTCAGGATTTCGTTCTTCTCTGGGATGGCGTTGCTGTATAGCCCTTGTGGCTTAGCGCTTCTTTTTGATTATAATAATAATAATCTGGGATGGCGTAACTTGGGAATCTTTGGGAAAAAAGCAACAAATTCAACTGACTGCCAAAAACCGGTTTTGTCTTTTTTTGACCAGTCAGTAAGTTCATCCGGGAGACTCGGGACGTGGAGGAGTCAACCCGGGCGATGACGATGTTGAGATGTCGGGTCGAGGAGTCAGTAGTCGGGTCGGCCGTTGAGAACGTCGAGGTGTCAGGTTAGGCAGTGGGAACGTTCGAAAGTCAGGTTAGGCAGTGGGAACGTTCGAAAGTCAGGTCAGGCAGTGGGAACGTTCGAAAGTCAGGTCAGGCAGTGGGAACGTTCGAAAGTCAGGTCAGGCAGTGGGAACGTTCGAAAGTCAGGTCAGGCAGTGGGAATGTTCAAAAGTCAGGTTAGACAGTGGGAACGTTTACAAGCTACGTCAAGAAAAAGTACAGGTAACCTACAGGCAATGGGAACGTTCTTAAGTCAGGTCAGGTGATGAGAACGTTTGCCTAACAAGGAACCTCGTCACGGGCCTGGTCTGGTCGCAGGCTGGCGTTCGAGGTGCCGAACTCGGCCACAGACTAATCCACGAGCCAGGCTACGAATAATCCCCGAAGCCCATTCAAAGCTAGGGACATCCAAACCAGGCTATGATAATGAGAACACTTAACAAGTACAAACAAGATTAAAAGAATAAAGAAAAGCTGCAAGCCAGGCCCAGAAAACGAGGGAACTAGATCAGTAGTAGTACAGTACGTCCACTTTTTACATTCTCTTTCCCCTCACTTCCCCTTCTCCTCTCTTCCCTTGCCTTCCCCTCCCCTCCACCACCAGCACCGTTTCCCCCTCAGTCGCCAGCCATCGTATTTTGTGTGTTATCTGCGTGATGGGAGGCTGGTGTCTCTTCTCCCCCAAAGGATCAATGGTTCGAACCACAGTCCCCGTTCTTGTTCATCTTCTTCCGGACCTCTTTCGACACTTCAACGTTACGGCATTTTCTTCGCTTCTCTTTGCTCACTTTTTTTTTTTTATCTTTGGGTACGAGTGTGTAACATTTTTCATGCACTACTGAGACTAACACCACTGAGTTCGTAAATGTAAAAATTTCCCTGTACATTTCTCTTCCGCTCTATCGACTGATTTAATTACATTTCGTAGTCTGTTCCAATACTGTTTTCTGATTTTTCCCAGTAGTGGAGTAGATGAAATTTATTTGTGTTGAACGTCATGCTGTTTTCAGTAGCCTTTCATAAGACTTTGTTTACACCATCTTGAAGGTCTGATCCTCAATAGATTAACGTGCAAGTTCTGATTTTGAAAATTATTCAGTGAACTGTGATGAGAACTGTCATGATAATCTGAGCTTTATCACGCTGAAGACATGATGTAATTTTGTTAACTATTACTCTTATGGCCATTCTTGCTCAAAAAAAAAAAAAATGTATGTTCCTTTGGCATCTTAATTGCTTGGGAAACTAAATGTTGTGATGCAGCTGTTGTTAGATACAAAGGCATCTTGCTCTGGGTAATTTAAAATGTTATGATTTGATGAGTAAAACATTCTTTAACACTGTTTCAGAATTTTTAGTATATGACGTCGGTATAAAAATATATTTAGATTGTTTTCCAAGATACCAGACACAAGCAAATATCCTAAATTTGCTAGCAACAGATAAGACAAAATGTTTATATAAATCTAGTTACTGAGGGTTTTGTGTATCCATACTGTATGTTGCTCTCCCTTCTACAGGATGGATATGTGATAAACGGTTTGAAAAACAAGTTGAAGACTGAGACACTTATGCAGCATATGGGAGTCTTTATTAAGGAAACGTTTCGCCACACAGTGGCTTCTTTAGTCCAATACAAAGCAGAGAGGGGTAAGGAGAGGAGGAGTTTGAGGTAATCAATCCCTCAGCCTTAATAAAGATTCCCATGTTGCATAAGTATCTCAGTCTTCAGGATGGATATGGGGTGCATAATAAACTAGCCACTTCGGTGGAAAAATCTAAATCTGAGACCTTAATGGAATAAGCCTGTGGCCGTGGGTCTTTAAGACTCTGAAACGATAATTATTTCTGCAGTCCCTGTGGAAAAATATATGTCCTGTGTTAACATTTTTTATGTATATCTATTCTGAGCTCAGGACAGTGCATAGGCACGTTATAAAAAGTTTATTCAAAGTCAGGTAGGTTACCTGTAGTCGCTTCCAGAGGTCACCGCCCATGCGGCCCCGTCATGGACCAGGCCTCCTGGTTGCTGGTCTGATCGATGAAGCTGTTGGTGAAGCATATGCACCCCAACCTGGCTGATCACAAGCTGTTTTGAGGACAGTGTCGAGTTCCCTCTTCAAGGGTTTAGTGAAGGGAGGTTCATCACCAGTCGCAGTCCCTTAACACTTATTATCATAATTATAATCATAACTAAGCTCTAAACCCATAAGGGTCATACAGCGCTGTTTTAACACTTCAGGAGTTCTCTCTCAGTAATATTCATCACTCATCTGCTTTTCATCAGAGGTATTCTTCACTATCTACTAAGCCTTGTATCATACGTAGGGATTTCGGTGTGCAGGTCTGGAACGAATCCCTCCAATATTTTCCAGTTAGGGAGTCAGGGTTACGTCAGAAATGTCTGGAAAATTTGAAGTGAATCGTATTCACGAAACATTGATGCAATTAATCAATGTTTAATGTATATTTCATTCGTACAATCTCTCGAGTATATCCTTATTTTTCTCGCTTATTAAAGACAGTTATATCGTCATTAAACGAGAATCAAATTCAAGATGTATTTTTTTTACCTACGAAATAACATTCTGGGTTTATTTTGTTGGTTTTTCACTGTCTCTCCTGGGTTTATAAGATGCATCGAGTTTTATTTTGATGATTTACATTTCTCTAACCAAACCGAAATTTTCTTTCTTGATTGAGTATTTGATCTCTGAGTTCTCCTGCCTTGCTTGTACAGTGACTGTTAGTGTTTTTCTATCATGCGTCTCCTGTTATTTTTTTTTATGGGATGAGTGAAGAGAATCCATACCCTGGGTGGGGTTAGAACCCGCGATCAGAGTGTTAGCCTAGGCTAACCTTTCTATGGTGTATAAATATACCTAGTTGGATGAATCTTATTGTGGCTAGCTGGTCCAGTGGCTAACGCGTCGGTCTGGAGTTTTACGATCACTAACCATGGGTTCTAACCTCACCCGTGGTATGGTTTGTTTGCAATCGTATCATTACGATTTCGTGAGTCATGAGTGAAGAACATGTGCTTAGTGCCATGTGATCACAAGCACTGAATAAATGGAAGGTGTCCGAGTTGAATATAATATTTCAGGGGGGTATATACGACGCAAGACACCTGTCAGAGATAGAAGAGGGATCTTAACAGGAAAACGGAAAATGCAGCAGTGACCGAAGGTGAGATATTTGGGGAACACCAATGTGGCCTTTAATATTCCTGTACCTTTGGCCAGACAAGAGTTCTTCTTGGATGCTGAAGGAGAGAGCAGCACCAGTCAGGAGCTCCAAACTAGCATAGCACCAGTCAGGAGCTCCAAACTAGCATAGCACCAGTCAGGAGCTCCAAACTAGCATAGCACCAGTCAGGAGCTCCAAACTAGCATAGCACCAGTCAGGAGCTCCAAACTAGCATAGCACCAGTCAGGAGCTCCAAACTAGCATAGCACCAGTCAGGAGCTCCAAGCTAGCATAGCACCAGTCAGGAGCTCCAAACTAGCATAGCACCAGTCAGGAGCTCCAAACTAGCATAGCACTAGTCAGGAGCTCCAAACTAGCATAGCACACATAACTAGACCACCACCAGTCATAACAGCACTGAGGGGCTAAAATTTGACGACGCTGGGGGACAACAGATGACAAGGGAAGACACGATCATGTCATGCAAAATACTGTGAACATAGTGAGGCGAAGGATAAAGCTGAAGAGTGAGACACTTGTGAAACATTTGGGAATCTTTATTTAAGGAACGTTTCGCCACACAGTGGCTTCATCAGTAAAATACAAAGAAGGACAGTGGGAAAAGAACATGAGTTTGAGGTAATCAGTCCCTCAGCCTGGAATCGATGCGTAAAGTCCATCAATCTTGAATGATGGACTGAACACATCGATTCCAGGCTGAGGGACTGATTACCTCAAACTCCTGTTCTTTTTCCAGCGTTCCTCTTTGTATTGGACTGATGAAGCCACTGTGTGGCGAAACGTTCCTTAAATAAAGATCCCAAATGTTGCACAAGTGTCTTATTCTTCGTCTTATCGGATTTCTAAACAATTTATCACAAGGATGAAGTAAATGTTAAGTTAGACTCAATACGAGGAAACAGAAGAACGTTCGAGACAGAAGAACGTACGAGGAGACAGAAGAACGTACGAGGAGACAGAAGAACGTACGAGGAGACAGAAGAACGTACGAGGAGACAGAAGAACGTACGAGGAGACAGAAGAACGTACGAGGAGACAGAAGAACGTACGAGGAGACAGAAGAACGTACGAGGAGACAGAAGAACGTACGAGGAGACAGAAGAACGTACGAGGAGACAGAAGAACGTACGAGGAGACAGAAGAACGTACAACAGAGCCAAAGAGACGTTAGGAGGCACGTAAGAGTACACAGAACAGCGACACAGCAAAAGAAAAGCGGACTGAACTAAGGTAGACATAACAGAGGCTTCACCTTCCACAGAAGTTATGAAAGAAAATACATAAGACATAACTAGCCCACATTAGTTAAAAAAGTTACGATGCAGACCCGAGAACTGGAGCTCAAGACCAGAAAACACAGCTAGGGAAAAATAATGCTAAATAAACAGAAACTAGTGACTTACAGTGGTACTTGACTGGTACAGTGGTACATGACTGGTACAGTGGTACATGACTGGTACAGTGGTACTTGACTGGTACAGTGGTACATGACTGGTACAGTGGTACTTGACTGGTACAGTGGTACTTGACTGGTACAGTGGTACATGACTGGTACAGTGGTACTTGACTGGTACAGTGGTACATGACTGGTACAGTGGTACATGCCTACTGCAGTGGTACTTGACTGGTACAGTGGTACATGACTACAGTGGTAGTGGTACATGGACTGACTAGTACAGTGGTACATGACTGGTACAGTGGTACTTGACTGGTACAGTGGTACATGACTGGTACAGTGGTACTTGACTGGTACAGTGGTACTTGACTGGTACAGTGGTAGTGGTACAGTGTACTGGTACAGTGGTACATGACTGGTACAGTGGTACTTGACTGGTACAGTGGTACATGACTGGTACAGTGGTACTTGACTAGTACAGTGGTACATGACTAGTACAGTGGTACATGACTGGTACAGTGGTACTTGACTGGTACAGTGGTACATGACTGGTACAGTGGTACTTGACTGGTACAGTGGTACATGACTGGTACAGTGGTACTTGACTGGTACAGTGGTACATGACTAGTGCAGTGGTACTTGACTGGTACAGCGGTACTTGGCTAGTGCAGTGGTACATGACTGGTACAGTGTTACTTGACTGGTACAGTGGTACATGACTAGTGCAGTGGTACATGACTAGTGCAGTGGTACATGACTGGTACAGTGGTACTTGACTGGTACAGTGGTACATGACTAGTGCAGTGGTACATGACTGGTACAGTGGTACTTGACTGGTACAGTGGTACATGACTGGTACAGTGGTACTTGACTAGTACAGTGGTACATGACTAGTACAGTGGTACATGACTGGTACAGTGGTACTTGACTGGTACAGTGGTACATGACTGGTACAGTGGTACTTGACTGGTACAGTGGTACATGACTGGTACAGTGGTACTTGACTGGTACAGTGGTACATGACTAGTGCACTGGTACTTGACTGGTACAGTGGTACTTGACTAGTGCAGTGGTACATGACTGGTACAGTGGTACTTGATTGGTACAGTGGTACATGACTAGTGCAGTGGTACATGACTACTGCAGTGGTACATGACTGGTACAGTGGTACATGACTGGTACAGTGGTACATGACTAGTGCAGTGGTACATGACTGGTACAGTGGTACTTGACTGGTACAGTGGTACATGACTGGTGCAGTGGTACTTGACTGGTACAGTGGTACATGACTAATGCAGTGGCACATGACTGGTACAGCGGTACATGACTAGTGCAGTGGTACATGACTGGTACAGTGGTACTTGACTGGTACAGTGGTACATGACTAGTGCAGTGGTACTTGACTGGTACAGTGGTACATGACTAGTGCAGTGGTACTTGACTGGTACAGTAGTACATGACTAGTGCAGTGGTACATGACTGGTACAGTGGTACATGACTAGTGCAGTGGTACATGACTGGTACAGTGGTACATGACTGGTACAGTGGTACATGACTGGTACAGTGGTACATGACTGGTACAGTGGTACATGACTGGTACAGTGGTACATGACTAGTGCAGTGGTACTTGACTGGTACAGTGGTACATGACTAGTGCAGTGGTACTTGACTGGTACAGTGGTACATGACTAGTGCAGTGGTACATGACTGGTACAGTGGTACTTGACTGGTACAGTGGTACATGACTAGTGCAGTGGTACTTGACTGGTACAGTGGTACATGACTGGTACAGTGGTACATGACTAGTGCAGTGGTACTTGACTGGTACAGTGGTACATGACTAGTGCAGTGGTACATGACTGGTATAGTGGTATTTGACTGGTACAGTGGTACATGACTAGTGCAGTGGTACTTGACTGGTACAGTGGTACATGACTAGTGCAGTGGTACATGACTGGTACAGTGGTACATGACTGGTACAGTGGTACATGACTGGTACAGTGGTATATGAATGGTACAGTGGTACATGACTGGTACAGTGGTACATGACTGGTATGGTGGTACATGTCTGGTACGATGGCACATGACAGTGGTATATGACTGGTTTGGTGGTACATGACTGGTACGGTGGTACATGGCAGTGGTACATGACTGGTACGGTGGTACATGACTGGTACGGTGGCACATGACAGTGGTACATGACTGGTATGGTGGTACATGACTGGTACGGTGGTATATGACTGGTACGGTGGCACATGATAGTGGTACATGACTGGTACGGTGGTACACGATTGGTACGGTGGTACATGACCGGTACGGTGGTACATGGCTGGTACGGTGGCACATAACTGGTACGGTGGTATATGACTGGTACGGTGGTACATAACTGGTACGGTGGTATATGACTGGTACGGTGGCACAGCACAGTTGTACATGACTGGTACGGTGGTACATGACAGTGGTACATGACTGGTACATGGGTGGTACATGACTGGTACATGGGTGGTACATGACTGGTACATGGGTGGTACATGACTGGTACATGGGTGGTACATGACTGGTACATGGGTGGTACATGACTGGTACATGGGTGGTACATGACTGGTACATGGGTGGTACATGACTGGTACATGGGTGGTACATGACTGGTACATGGGTGGTACATGACTGGTACATGGGTGGTACATGACTGGTACATGGGTGGTACATGACTGGTACATGGGTGGTACATGACTGGTATAGTGGTACATGACTCCTTGCCCTCTGGCACCGTCAAACATTCCAACTAAAATTAAAGGTGGTGTCGATATTCGGTTTTGTCCAGAGAAACTGGACAGCCGCTCGTGACGAGGGTCTTAACATGAAAACCACTACGTTAAGGTCTTGTTCCTTTGACCGAGTTCTTTCTCTGGCTTTCCACTCCATTCACTAAACAGTTAAATATACGATATTATCACTAACTGAAGTGTAATGAACACCTGTCAATGCTGCTCGATATACACTTGTCATTGCTCAATATTATCCATCACCTGAAGTCAAGATATGGCTAATTTCCATAGATTATGCCTCAGCTTTTCTCAGTGACAACGAGGCCACAGTAACGGAGAGAATCACTTTACAAAAAACGATCAAATTAGTCCCTCCCCCCAGATAATACCTTCTCAGATGCGTGACAGATGACAAACTCTCCACTAGTTGCTAAGTAGACTCGTCACCAGGCACTCTGCGTATCACAACAGAAGCCCCGGGGAACAGACAGAAGACTGATAACACCTCGCTCTGCTGACGGGTCTGTTAATGAGACCTGGCACCTGATCTCGGAGTCAAAATAAACCTTTTAAGAATAGTCAACACACAACTTAACCGCCGCTTATGTCGTGTTTGGCTCAGCAGCAGCGACAACCCTATTCTGTGCGAGTTAGATGGTGGGAACACCCGCAGTGTGCTTCTGCTACCCTGTTATGTGTGAGAGTTAGATGGTGGGAGCACTCGCAGTGTGCTGCTACCCTACTCATTGAGAGAGCTGAATAGTGGGAACACCCGCAGTGTGCTGCTTCCTGTTCTATGTGATAGTTACAACGTGGGAATACCCGCAGTGTGCTGCTGCTACCCTGTAATGTGTGAGAATTAGATGGTGGGAGCACCCACAGTGTGCTGCTACCCTGTTGTTCAAAATAATTAGTGTGGTAAAAAAATTTAACTATATATGCTTGCAGTATGCATTCCTGCATGACAGCTTTTGTAAATGAAGCGATGTAGAGTATACAGGCTTGGGCATGTATACACTTGCATGTAGCAGTCTGATATACAGACGAAAATCACACTAAGTGAAAAGTGGGCAGCCAGACTTATGGTCAAGTTCTTGAATATTAAAACAATAAACTAGCGGCTACCGTTCTGAGGACAGATATGAGGTACACAATAAACTAGCAGGGCACTACCGTCCAGAGGGCTGGCATGGTGTGCCTAACAAAGTAGCCACTACCGTCCAGAGGGGCTGACATGGGGGTACAAAAACTAGCCACTACCGTCCAGAGGGCTGACATGGTTACACAAACTAGCCACTACCGGCCAGAGGGCTAACATTGGGGTACACAAAGTAGCCACTACCGTTGGTAGGTAAGACACATAGGCAACAGTTAGGCAACTTTATTCCGAAACGTTTCGCCTACACAGTAGGCTTCTTCAGTCGAATACAGAAAGTAGGCAGGAACAGTAGAGATGTGAAGACGATGTAATCAGTCCATCACCCTTGAAGTCGTAGAATTTGAGGTTGTCAGTCCCTCAGCCTGGAGAAGTTCAGTTCCATAGTCAGGAACTATCTATGGAACTGAACTTCTCCAGGCTGAGGGACTGACAACCTTAAATTCTACGACTTCAAGGGTGATGGACTGATTACATCGTCTTCACATCTCTACTGTTCCTGCCTACTTTCTGTATTCGACTGAAGAAGCCTACTGTGTAGGCGAAACGTTTCGGAATAAAGTTGCCTAACTGTTGCCTATGTGTCTTACCTACCAACCTGTCGGTATTTTATACCATTTTGATGTTCAGCCACTACCGTCCAGAGGGCTGATATGGGGTACACAAACTAGCCACTACCGGCCAGAGGGCTAACATGGGGGTACATAAACTAGCCACTACCGTCCAGAGGGCTAACATGGGAGTACACTAACTAGCCACTACCGTCCAGAGCGCTAACATGGGAGTACACAAACTAGCCACTACCGTCCAGAGCGCTAACATGGGAGTACACAAATTAGCCACTACCGTCCAGAGCGCTAACATGGGAGTACACAAACTAGCCACTACCGTCCAGAGCGCTAACATGGGAGTACACAATAAACTAGCAGCTTCGGCGGAAAGCGCTAACTCTTATTTCAGCTAAACTTGCTTAAATTAAAGCAAAGTAATATAGCTTAATCTTACCCAACCAATCTTATGTCAGCCTAAATTTACATCGGTGAGATATATTAATTTCGTGAGGTAGAAACAGAGAGAGAGAGAGAGAGAGAGAGAGAGAGAGAGAGAGAATTACAAAATTCTTAGCACTTACATTTACGGCATATTTAAACATGCAACCAAGGTTAAAAGCATCATGCAAAAACGCTGTGGGATTTTCTGCAATTATGCAGTTACAATAACTTAATAACAGCCTTAAATAATTACCTTAATTTGCAACGCAAGAACAGAGAAAGTTAGTGCCAATGTTGAGTCAACTAATTAAACTGAAATGTGAGCGTGAGTAAATCACAGTGAGTTCACTCACGGGATGAGTAACGCCGACCAATAAATTCGCCCCACAGGCCAAATTTCCAAAGAAATTTTTTGAGGAACGGAGGTAAGATACAAGGAAGTCGACTCCGATAATTCGCTGGGTCACAAAGTCGACTCCGATAATTCGGTGGGTCACAAAGTTGACTCCGATAATTCGCTGGGTCACAAAGTCGACTCCGATAATTCGCTGGGTCACAAAGTCGACTCCGATAATTCGCTGGGTCACAAAGTCGACTCCGATAATTCGCTGGGTCACAAAGTCGACTCCGATAATTCGCTGGGTCACAAAGTCGACTCCGATAATTCGCTGGGTCACAAAGTCGACTCCGATAATTCGCTGGGTCACAAAGTCGACTCCGATAATTCGCTGGGTCACAAAGTCGACTCCGATAATTCGCTGGGTCACAAAGTCGACTCCGATAATTCGCTGGGTCACAAAGTCGACTCCGATAATTCGCTGGGTCACAAAGTCGACTCCGATAATTCGCTGGGTCACAAAGTCGACTCCGATAATTCGCTGGGTCACAAAGTTGATCCCGACAACTTGCTAAGTCTTTAACGATTATTTTTTATGTTTCAAAAAAGATGTTTACATGTGTTCCTGCAGGCAGTTGTTTTTTTTACTTGACTCTAACATTTGTAACGCCTGTTGTTGCAGTTGTTGTGGTTGCTGCTTTGTTACTGCTGTTGGTACTGTTTTTATTGCTGTTGTTACTGCTATTGTTACTACTGTTGTTACTGTTGTTATTGCTGTGCTTACTGATGCTTTTACTGCTGTTATTATTGTTGCTACTGCTGTTGCTACTGTTGTTGTTACTGCTGTTGCTACTGCTATTGTTATTGCTGTTGTTACTGCTGTTACTACTGTTGTTACTGTTTTTTTCTACTGTTGTTGCTAATACTGTTGCTACTACGATTGCTAATGATGTTACCACAGCTACAGGAGAGTACATGGGTAATAAAACAGATATCAGAGGACTTGTAAATCTACACCCAGGCTGTCTACTGGGAGGAACAATCTACTTCTACCTAGACTACGAGGTATCGTGTGTGTTATGTAGGTGTGTGAACCATGGATAGGAAAGCTGCTGCTGCTGCTGCCGACATCCTCTCCGCACGATTATCCGGGTTTAAGCTGACCTAGGCTAGGATGACCTAGCCTAGGCTGACCTGACTGAAAGCCGAGCTGGCTTCGCGTGCTGCGCGTAGCGGCCCATTTCACGTAAGCACAGTGAGGGAGCGCAGCACTTCGACTAACCCAGCACTGCGTTTCCGCGATTTGTGTCCTGTTTTATAAAGACATAACGAGAGCCTGACTCAGTATTGAGATCCTCTCTCTCTCTCTCTCTCTCTCTCTCTCAGTCTGTTCTCCTGACACCAGCGTCGGTTTCTAGACTTTATATGTTTTCAGTTCTCTACCTGCGCTGTTTAGGTTAGATTAGGTAAGATTAAGACAGGAATAAATTAAACTAGGTTTAGTTTAAATTAGCTTAGGTTACGGCTAACTCTAATCAGGTTAAGTTAGATTAGAATGAGTTATACGTTTGGTTAGCTAATATTATGTTAGTGTGGAAAATATTACCAAGCTGAAATGTGTATAGTATATATAAATGCTCAATTTACCTCAAGAATATATATTATACATGTTAATTCATATCATACAGTAGATATATATTTTTCTATACGCTTTGTTAAAAAATATACATTATAATGGAATTTTAAGAAATTTTAATGGTTAGAGGACGAAAAATAAGACGATAAATATATTTTTCACTGGTAGTAACATCATTAGCATTCGTAGTAACAACCTCACTAGCAACAACAGTAACAACAACAGTAGCAACAGTAATAACAGCAGTAACAATAGTGACAGCAGTAACAATAGTGACAACACAAGTAACAAGAGTAATGACAAAAGCAGTAGCAACAGCAATAACAGCTGTAACAATAGTGACAAAAGTGGTAACAAGAGCAGTAACAGTAGTAATAACAGCAGTAACAGTAGTAATAACAGCAGTAACAGTAGTAATAACAGCAGTAACAGTAGTAATAACAGCAGTAACAGTAGTAATAACAGCAGTAACAGTAGTAATAACAGCAGTAACAGTAGTAATAACAGCAGTAACAACAGTAATAACGGCAGTAGCAACAGTAATACCAACAACAGCAACAGTAGTAACGATAAACAAATGCTAAATTAGTTAATTTCACAGAGGATGATAAACGAGTCTTCGCCGCACATGACATTCTGTACTCTCACAAGTCTATTTAACTTTGTTAGTGAGATTCTGTACTCTTGTAAGCTTATTTAACTTTCAAACCATACCCCGGCCGGGCTTGAACCCGCGGTCAGAGAGTCTCAAAACTCCAGACCGTCGCGTAAGCCACTAGACCAGCTAGCCACAATAAGATTCGTCCAACTGACCGCGGGTTCAATCCCGGCCGGGGTATGGTTTGTTTGCAATCGTGTCATTACGATTTCGTGAGTCTTATTTAACTTTGTTAGTGAGATTCTGTACTCTCACAAGTCTATTTAACTTTGTTAGTGAGATTCTGCACTCTTGTAAGCTTATTTAACTTTGTTAGTGAGATTCTGTACTCTTGTAAGCTTATTTAACTTTGTTAGTGAGATTCTGTACTCTCATAAACCTATTTAACTTTGTTAGTGATATTCTGTACTCTTGTAAGCCTATTTAACTTTGTTAGTGAGATTCTGTACTCTCATAAACCTATTTAACTTTGTTAGTGATATTCTGTACTCTTGTAAGCCTATTTAACTTTGTTAGTGAGAATCTGTACTCTCACAAGCCTATTTAGCTTTGTTAGTGAGATTCTGTACACTTGTAAGCTTATTTAACTTTGTTAGTGAGATTCTGTACTCTCATAAACCTATTTAACTTTGTTAGTGATATTCTGTACTTTCGAAACCCTATTTAACTTTGTTAATGAGATTCCGTACTCTCATAAGCCTATTTATCTTTGTTAGTGAGATTCTGTACTCTCACAAGCCTATTTAACTTTGTTAGTGAGATTCTGTACTCTCACAAGCCTATTTAACTTTGTTAGTGAGATTCTGTACTCTCACAAGCTTATTTAA
This sequence comes from Cherax quadricarinatus, assembly GCF_038502225.1. NCBI lineage: Eukaryota > Metazoa > Arthropoda > Malacostraca > Decapoda > Parastacidae > Cherax > Cherax quadricarinatus. The sequence continues at coordinate 66,423 of NW_027195162.1, forward strand.
CTTTGTTAGTGAGATTCTGTACTCTTGTAAGCCTATTTAACTTTGTTAGTGAGATTCTGTACTCTCATAATCCTATTTAACTTTGTTAGTGAGATTCCGTACTCTCATAAGCCTATTTATCTTTGTTAGTAAGATTCTGTACTCTCACAAGCCTGTTTAACTTTGTTAATACCAAAAGAAATAACTACCGGTCACCTCTTTTATGAAGACCCCGGGACTGTTAGGCTACTGGTATATACAGGTGCAAAAGCACATTTAAGAAAGGATTTCATATTACGTGCTGTCAAATTTTGGATGAGGCTTTTTTCCAGTGGCATTTGAAAAAAAAGAGCTTTATAGGGGCTCACTGTATTTGAGAAGGAAATTAATGACGTAGACACAAAGAGGTGTATATGTTCCAGTGTAGACACAGGTGTATGTCTTAGTGTAGACACAGAGAGGTGTATATTTTCCAGTGTAGACACAGAGAGGTGTATATCTCTCAGTGTAGACACCGGGAGGTGTATATCTCTCAGCGTAGACACTGAGAAGTGTATATCTCTCAGTATACATACGCTGGGAGAATACTTTAATCCCTTAGAGATTAACGTATTCTTGACTGGTGGTGAACAGGTAACACCCAGCGCTAATGACCCTCCAGTAGTCGAAAGGCTTTCAACACATTTAACCAACCAACTGGCTCGCAGACAAGGGCCGGCTGCACGGGCATGTTTCACGTGTAGCTGACCCAGTTGCACAAGCTGGCCGACAGTGTTGAATATAGTGCTCAATATACACTTAAATGATAATGCAATAAGTCCCTGGTGAATATTTTTAATCGTAACTCGACGTAACTATAATATTCCAGTTACGTTGTGTTACGATGACGTAAATTAGCTAGGAGTAACTAATTATAATGTTTATGTGGAAAGTGCGACCCTCTCAAGGCCAGATGAGGATCGAAATAAAGACATACAAGAGAGGGTGTTTTGAGACGAGAACATGAACAGGGAACTACAGATGAGTGAGGCAGCAGGAAAACACACATAAGAACGTTGATTGGTTTAGCGTTACACAGCGTTGATTGGTTTAGCGTCACACAACCATCGCTGATTGGTTCAGCGTCACAGTCGCTGTGCTGCGTCCAGTCACAGTTAAAATATCGACGTTTTCGAAGGATGGGTGAATTCTCATGAGCGTCCTTCCTTCCTTCCTTTCTCACTCCTCTTTCCTCCTTCCCTTACTATTTCCTCTCTCCCTGCCACCCCTCTTCCCCTTCCTGTCTCCCATCCCTCTGAATTATTTTCTTTTTCACTCGCCTTTATCTCCCCTCCCTTTCCTCTCTCCCATGCTTCCTTTTCTCTCATGCTTCCTTCTCTCCCCCGCCTACTTCTCTCTCATCCCTCCTCTCCCATCCCTCCCCTCCTCTCGAGTGCATCACCTTCCTTCTCTCCCCTACATCCATTCCTTCTCTCCCCTCCCTTCTCACCACTCTCTCCCTCCCTCACTTCCCTCACCTCCCTCTTTTCCCCCCTTCACTCACATAGTTCCACAACACGAGGTCTGGCTTACGTGGCACTAACAGCTGACATCTTGAGACTAATATTAATGGCCCTCCTGAGTGCCATTTATAGGTGCCAGGGGTATACAAGTCATTGTTATGAAGCGCGTGCGTATGTGTGTGTGTGTGTGTGTGTGTGTGTGTGTGTGTGTGTGTGTGTGTGTGTGTGTGTGTGTGTGTGTGTCTGTGTCTGCGTCTGTGTGTGTGTGCGTATGTGTGTGTGTGTGCGTATGTGTCTGTGCGTGTGTGTATGTGCGTATGTGTGTGTGTGTGTGTGTGTATGTGTGTATGTGTGTATGTGTGCATGTGTGTGTGTGTGTGTGTACTTACCTAATTGTACTCGCCTAATTGTGGTTGCAGGGGTCGAGACTCAGCTCCTGGCCCCGCCTCTTCACCGACCGCTACTAGGTCCTCTCTCCCCCTGCTCCATGAGCTTTATCATACCTCGTCTTAAAACTATGTATAGTTCCTGCCTCCACTACATCACTTGCCAGACTATTCCACTTCCTAACTACTCTATGACTGAAGAAATACTTCCTAACATCCCTTTGACTCATCTGAGTCTTCAGCTTCCAATTGTGACCCCCTTGTTTCTGTGTCCCATCTCTGGAACATCCTGTATCTGTCCACCTTGTCTATTCCACGCAGTATTTTGTATGTCGTTATCATGTCTCCCCTGACCCTCCTGTCCTCCAGTGTTGTCAGACCGATTTCCCTTAACCTTTCTTCCTAAGACATTCCCCTTAGGTCTGGAACTAGCCTTATTGCAAACCTTTGCACTTTCTCTAATTTCTTGACGTGTTTGACCAGGTGTGGGTTCCAAACTGGTGCTGCGTACTCCAGTATGGGCCTGACGTACACAGTGTATAAAGTCTTGAACGATTCCTTACTGAGGTACCGGAACGCTATTCTTAGGTTTGCCAAGCGCCCATTTGCCGCAGCAGTTATCTGGTTAATGTGTGCTTCTGGCGATGTACTCGGTATTATACTCACTCCTAGGTCTTTCTCCTTGAGTGAGGTTTGCAGCCTTTGGTCACCTAGCCTATACTCTGTCTGCAGTCTTCTTTGCCCTCCTCCGATCTTCATGACTTTGGATTTGGCGGGGTTAAATTCTAGGAGCCAGTTTCTGGACCACACATCCAGCCTGTCCAGGTCTCTTTGTAGACCTGTCTGGTCCGCGTCTGATTTAATACTCCTCATTAACTTCACGTCATCTGCAAACAGGGACACTTCTGAGTCTATCCCTTCCGTCATGTCGTTCACATATACCAAGAATAGCACTGGTCTCAGGACTGACCCCTGTGGGGCCCCGCTCGTCACTGGCGCCCACTGTGATACCTCATCACGGACCATGACTCGCTGTTGCCTCCCTGTTAGGTATTCTCTGATCCATTGCAGTGCCCTTCCTGTTATACGAGCCTGTTCCTCTAGCTTCTGTACTAATTTCTTGTGAGGAACTGTGTCGAAGGCCTTCTTGCAGTCCAAGAAAATGCAATCAGCCCACCCCTCCCTCTCATTTCTTACTTCAGTTACCTTGTCGTAAAACTCTAGTAGGTTTGTGACACATGATTTGCCTTCCATGAATCCGTGCTGGCTGTCGTTTATAATCTTGTTCCGCTCCAGGTGCTCCACCACTCTCCTCCTGATAATCTTCTCCAAAACTTTGCATACTGTACATGTGTGTGTGTGCGTGTGTGTGTGTGTGTGTGTGTGTGTGTGTGTGTGTGTGTGTGTGTGTGTGTGCGTGTGTGTGTGTGTGTGTGTGTGTGTGTGTGTGTGTGTGTGTGTGTGTGTGTGCATGCGTTCAAAACTGAATGAAAAAAAAATTACAAATATTTCGAAAAAAAATACTGTAGTTTTGAGGCTGGAGAAGAGTTCCTGGCCAAAGGAACTGGAGCTATCCTTCCCTCTACTGAATGTAACCTAACCATTTCCCATTCCCAGGCGCCCTGTGACCCCCGCTACGGGTTTAGCGCTCAACTAAAATAACAGCAGCAACAGAAACAACGACGACCAGCAACAAACACCAAACAACGAAACAACTAAATAAATCCTCTCCTCCACCCATCCTTTCCCTCATAAATCCTCTCCTTTACCATGAAAAAAAATCACGGTACACAAACAGGAAACGTCCAGTTACTCAGACCTAACTGTCTACCAGGAACCCCCATCACAGCCTCGGGTAATCAGGTCCAGATTTGCATCACAACGAATAAAACACAGATGTTTCTGGGGGGTGACGAGGAGAACATATCTTGACATTCGTATCTTTCAAACACCTGTTGGGCGAGGAACAACGGTAGCAGCAGCGGTAGTAATTGCAGTAGTATAGTGGTTGTAGTTGCATTTGTAGTTGCAATAGTAGTTGCGGTATTGGTAGTTGTGGCAGCAGTAATTGTAATAGTAATTGCAGTAACAGTAGTTGCAGTAGTACTACTACTTACAGTAGTAGTAGCTGGGGTGAAATAGCAGCATAGAATTGCAGTAGTTTTTTTTTGGTAATGTAATATCCCTTTTATTACTAAATTCTTTCACCACAACTGCCTATTACTTCTACCATTAATATTTCTACTGTTACTATTGTAACTACTACTTGCAGAAATAATTATATATACTTGTGTGAGTGCTCATTGTGCTTTCAGAAACATTAACATTAAGCTATGATAACATTAAGCTATGATAAACTTTAAGTTCTAGAATTAAGCTATGATAACATTAAGCTTTGATAACAATGAGCAACGATAAAGCTATAACATTAAGAAATGATAAACTCAGGCTGCCGCTGCAACACTACGGCCGCAGGAAGACACATTCCGTAGAGCTGTGCAATGCCCGAAATGCATGCAAGTATACATAGTTCAAGACATTTACTTAGGAAACGTTTCACCAGGAGCGGCTTTTTCAGTTCGAAATGCTCTGAATCCTATAGACTTTATCATTTTTGTATGCTTTTTTTATTTTTGGTTGTAAAAGGCATAACAAATGCCCTTGAACAACTCCATCAAGTCACGATCTGATAAAGGTTCTGCTCTGAGCGAAACGTTGCCTATAAATATACCTCTGTTTCATGCTTGTATCTTTGTTCACTTATCTGTCGACATTGGATTTAGAGAATTAGATTTAGAACCTTAGAAAAGATATATGAAGACTGTGGTTCGGCAACAAAGTTACAGATGGGATGACCTAACTCTCCGAAAGCGTCATCGAAGTAAGTGTTTGGATTAATTTTGGACAGGTAAACGAATGGATATGAGTTGGGTGTGGTTGGATGTGAGCTTCATGTGGTTGGATGTTAGAATTTTACCTCCTATACCATGAGTTGCTTCGAGGTCACATGGGCAACACCTAAGTATCTTTATTGTCGAAATGTGGAGCAGAGGCATCGAGGCCAGAGACCTACTGTTTATGCTGGGGCTAGATGAGAAGCAGCAGATGACATCTTTATCTACTTCGCTAAGACTGGAGATGCCATCTTCATTTGCTACAACTGGATGTGATATCTGAAGCTGCTACACCTCACTTTTAGCTCCACTTCTGATGTCATCTCCAGCTGCTGCACTTCACCTCTAGCTCCGGTATATTACGATACATCACTTGACTGATGAAAGTCCCCCTTGGTGGGTGACACGTTTTATTTCTATAAGATATACTCGTGTTTTACACTTTGAAAATTCAAACGAAAACGTAAATAACGAAGCATGTGCAATTTAGGCCTAATGTTTTTTGTAAACAGCTTGTAATTAACCATCTCTATGTTCTTTATCCTAAGAGTATTTTATATTTCGCCAATATACATTAGATTTAGATTTTGCCGCCGATGTGGCTAGTTTATTGTGTACTCCATATCCATCCTGTGGATGGTAGCGCAAGAGCATATGGATACGCAGCTGGTAGTTACTAGGCTTCAAAGGGATTAACGGCAATTGTAAACATAGCATCTGAATTTCTCCCCTTTCGTTTATATATGTTCCAGTGACAAATTATCACTTTCCAAGCGTACATTTTCTCTTCGGCTAAGGGGGTAAATATTAGCACGAAGACCAAAGTGAAGAATTGAACTGTCAAGCGTCCAGAGCGGTGGTCTTCAGGAACAAATGTAAACACACTCCCGCCTGCCCGCTCTCTATTCATCTCCTCTGGACGTGCTCTAGACCTCCTGGCTACCCTTCATCCTTCTCCACCTGACCATCCTTCCCACCTGTGGGAGAAATGCCACCTGCCCCACCCTCCCTACATCTCTTCCCTCCTGCCTACCCTCCATCCTTCGTAGCCAACCACCATTAATCCCCACTGCTGAAGGAATACTGCCTGCAGTTCCCTGTACATCTACTAGCATCGCTGCTGCTTCCACTGTAGTCGCTGCTTCCAGCGATTATGAACCGGGGAGGCGAAATGCGCCAGACGGTAGAGTTACAGCAACACATTTTTACTGGCAAAGAAAAAATAATGTGAGGATACTCGCGTGACGGCAATCAAGGAAAGGTTCAATGACAAGGTCAGACACAAGATGGTCGTACAACTGTGTGCGAGAGAGAGAGGGAGAGGGGGGGGGAGGAAAAAATTCAAAGCTGTAACACAATCCATTAGGCTATAGGAAGAAGAATCCATATATGAATATATAGAACCTGGAAATAAGAAGCCAGGAGCTCCAGTGTACTTATGGAAGGAAGAACCCAGCAGAAAAGGCAGAGTTCTAGAGGCACACTCGTGAAGCTACAATCCCTAATGAAGAATCGTTAACACTGAATCATAAAGACAAGTGTCGACAAGACACCGCAGAAATCTTAATGCGGAACCCACAACGGAAGGCAGATCAGGTTAGAACCCATGGAGAAAGCAAAGTGATAAATTAGACATAAAAGCAACAGTTTGTCTAATTTATCAACTTGTCGGTTCTCTGAACCATTCATCTACAGAAAACAAAGTACCTGTAATACAGGACAGAACTCACAGGACGAAAGGGGGGGGGGGGTGAGTGGAGTAAAGGGGAAAACGTTCAGAAAGGTAGAAACGTTCTGAAGTTGGAATAATTAACGTTTCTATAATACTAACTACCTTCATTCAAACCCGACTCTCCATTTCGCTCTGTCATCGAATCCAGTCCCAATCAGTCAGGCTGTTGGTGCTAGCAGCATGCAGTCATACCGTAGGCACCACAGCCTGGCTGATCAGGAACTGACTCTAGTAGCATATCCAAGTTCCATTTTTAAGCAAACAAAACAAGGCAAAAGCAAGTAGCCCACCACTAAGACTGTAGAAATAGTGAAATTCCAAATGATTTATTGATTTCTTACAAAAGCGCTTGAAATTTCACTATTTTTTCAGTGGTTATATATATATATATATATATATATATATATATATATATATATATATATATATATATATATATATATATATATATATATGCAAAACAACCACTCTGAAAGAATAGAGAAATTCCAAGCGCTTTCGTGACTACTCACATTATCAAGGAACTATGAAAGTAAAGCATCCAAGGAAGCTATATAAGGGGTCTGGCCAACACCTCACTATCAGATCCCACAACGGTTAAACACCTGACGCGCGCCGACCCAACTTGGATAGATCCTTTGCACAACTCACCCACAAACTATTCTACCCAAGAAAATTTAAAAATTATTATTTGTCCAGTGTATTATTAAATTTTTCCCAAATTCTATTAAATATAAATGGATCTAATTTATATAAACCAAAGGAAATATTCATATTATTGTCAAAACTGCTTTTTATGAAACAAGATTCAATTATATTCCTGTCGACCATGGACTTGCTTGATACTACTTTCTCAACTTTTTGAAAATCAATTGGATGGTTAAAATCTCTTACATGAATAAATAGAGCATTGGAATCTTGTCCAGTTCTAATGCTATATTTAATAATACACTGGACAAATAATAATTTTTAAATTTTCTTGGGTAGAATAGTTTGTGGGTGAGTTGTGCAAAGGATCTATCCAAGTTGGGTCGGCGCGCGTCAGGTGTTTAACCGTTGTGGGATCTGATAGTGAGGTGTTGGCCAGACCCCTTATATAGCTTCCTTGGATGCTTTACTTTCATAGTTCCTTGATAATGTGAGTAGTCACGAAAGCGCTTGGAATTTCTCTATTCTTTCAGAGTGGTTGTTTTGCATATTCCGAAATCACCTGTTTACTGTGATCTTATTGCATATATATATATTTATATATATATATATATATATATATATATATATATATATATATATATATATATATATATATATATATATATATATATATATACACACATTAGCTCTCAGTCCACAGCAGGATTCGAACCTGCAAACTCGGCATCAGAGTGCACAGTACTTCATCCACACAGCCACAACTGTGTGGAGGAAGTACTGTGTACTCTGATGCCGAGTTTACAGGTTCAAAAAGCTTCATAAAACTTTAACTTCATCCATTTAAGACTTATAAAGCTTGTCACAAAGCAAAACACCGTCACATTAAAAATTTACTCAGCATATATGCTTTACACACTATGCCGTCGTTGTCTGTCCTAGTATACACCTGAGTTCTGTGTGTTCAACACGCAGTCTTGTCTCTCCTGGGAACCCCACTGGTGTTGCTCATTCTCAGCTCAATAAATTATGAGTGTGTGTTTGCTGCCTAAATTTTGCGTCAAGCGCGTCATAATTACATCCCCCTGAGGCTGTGTGTGTGTGTGTGTGTGTGTAGTAGTAGTAGTAGTAGTAGTAGTAGTAGTAGTAGTAGTAGTAGTAGTAGTAGTAGTAGTAGCAGTAGTAGTAGTAGTAGTAGTAGTAGTAGTAGTAGTAGTAGTAGTTACAGTTAGTAGTTGTCAAAGGCATTTGTCGATAGACACTCGGCCTGGGCATATATATATATATATATATATATATATATATATATATATATATATATATATATATATATATATATATATATATATATATATGTTTTTTGGGGGGTGCAACAGGGTAGAGTGACGAGTGTTGAACTACAGCTCTTGGGTGTGTGTGTGTGTGTGTGTTTTCTTGTTGCTGGTGTGTGGCTATGGTGGGAAATGTATGGTGGTGAACCCTGACACCATCACCATAACTATCACCACCACTGCCACAACTACTACCACCATAACTACCACCACCAACCACAACTACCACCACATATACCACCACAACTACCACCGCAAACCATCACAGCTACCAGAACTGCTACCAATAATCACCACAGCTACCATCAACCACCACCACTAACCCCCCACAACTACCACCAACGTCCAACAATCACCACCACAATTCCCACCACCAATCATCACCGCTACCACCACAACTACCACCAACAACCACAACCATAACTCCCATCACAAACCACCTCCACAATTACCACCACCAACCACAATAACTACCATCACCACCACAACCAACCACGACAACTATCACCAACAACCGCCACAACCACCACAACTCCCACCACCAACCACCACCACAACTACCACCACCAACCACAACAACTACCACCACCAACCACCACAACTACCATCACTACCACCACCAACCACCACCAACAACCACCACCACTACCACAACTACCACCAATAACCACCTCCCACGCAGTCTTCTCCAGGTTCCTAAACATTTTCCTTCTTACCTTTGTTGATGACTTGCTTCCAATAACATTTACATAGTCCAGAGAGACCAGTACCCATCACCTCCCTCTTCTCCCTCGCCTCCCTCTCTCTAGCGCCCTCTCCGACATCCCTCTCACTGACGCCATCTCACATTTCTTTCTCTCCGTGACGCCTTCTCTCTGACATCCCTCTCCCTGACGTCACTTTCCTTAGCGCCCTCTCCCTGACATCACTCTCATTGACGCCCTCTCTCTGACATCCTTCTCCCTGGCGATCTCTACCTGACATCCCTCTCCCTGGCGATCTCTACCTGACATCCCTCTTCCTGACATCCGTCTCCCTGACATCCCTCTTCCTGATGCCTCTAGTTGGCTCCCTGTCTCTGAAGTCTCTCTCGCTGGCTCCCTCTTTCTTCTCTCTCTCTCTCTCTCTCTCTCTCTCTGTCTCTCTCCCTGCCCCATTGTATTCACTCTTTCCTTCCTAGTTCCCCTTTCATCTCTGTTGTTCATTGTATCTACCTGTTTTTATGTCTGTTTCTCCCTCTCTGTTTTTTCTTGCCCTGTTTTCTATCAGAATCCCCGTTGCTTCCTCTTTCTCTGCCTTTTGTGTTTTCAGTTACGTTTTTTATACTTTTCTCTAACGTTCTGTTACTTGAGGTTTTCTGTTGTTCTGTTCACCTCCCTCTTGTTCTCTCTTTCTCACCGTTGCTCTCTCTCACCTTTTTCCTTTCTCACCGTTGTTCTCTCTTTCTCATCCTGGTACTCTCTCGTTGTTCTCGGTTTCTCACAGCTGTTCTCTCCGTTCTCTCAGTATTGTTCTTTCTCCCCGTTGCTCTCGTTATCTCTCCCTCGCTCTCTCTTCCTACCTGTTGTGTTCTCTTTCATGTTCTCTGCCATACAACTAACAGATCCTTACCTGACATACAAGTGATAATGTGTATGGATAGAACCTTACTTGAAATAGAACAGAACCTTCCATGCAATAGAACCTTCTCTGAAGTGGAACAGAACCTTCCTTGACATGCAATAGAACTTTCCTTGAAATGGAACAGAACCTTCCATGCAAGAGAACCTTCTTTGAAGTGGAACAGAACCTTCCTTGACATGCAAGCGTTGGTACCTTTCTGTGTATATTTCTTAGCCAGTAACTGGCTCTCAAAGAGCCAGTTAAGATCCTGTTTGAGCTGTCATGGTCTTGGCCTCGACTTGAGTAGACCGAATCAACGGTATTTGTGAGCGAGTCGTATCTTCACGGTCACGACCTTTCATGACGACGACTCTACGAGGAGAGAGAGACCTTCCAGGACCCTCCAAGGAAGCAATAAAATTTCCCACGATACTCCAAAGAGACGACCTCCTCCATAACCCCCCATGGAGACGACCTCCCCATAACCCTCCAAGGAGGCTATGCACGTCCCTTGCACCCCTCCAAGGAGGAAACGAACCTCCTGCACGATTCTCCAAAGAAACAACGTACCTCCCACACGACCTTCCAAGTAGGCAATCTACCACACGACCCTGGAAGGAGGCAACTTCCCACACGACTCTGGAAGAAGGCAACTTCCCACACGACCCTGGAAGAAGGCAACTTCCCACACGACCCTGGAAGGAGGCAACTTCCCACACGACCCTGGAAGGAGGCAACTTCCCACACGACCCTGGAAGGAGGCAACGAACATCCCGTACGACCCTCAAAGAAAATAAGGTACCTCCCACACGACCCTCCAAGGAGGCGACGCACCTCCCCCACGACCCTCCAAGGACACAGTGGTCTCCCACTACTCTGTGATATTAATCTAGCAGTGTTTGCTGCGGCCGGAGTGGCAGTCTCGTCCCTTTAAAGAACATTACAATTAGAGAGAAAAGAAGGTTTCTGTCTTCAAGAGTTGCTGCGTGAAACACACACACAGAGAGAGAGAGAGAGAGAGAGAGAGAGAGAGAGAGAGAGAGAGAGAGAGAGAGAGAGAGAGAGAGAGAGAGAGAGAATTAAAATGTGTAGGAAGCGTGAGGTGAATAAAGTATATTTTTGGAGGTGGAAGAGAGAGAGAGAGAGAGAGAGAGAGAGATTTAAATCAAGAGGGATTGGGACCAGACTCAAGGGGGGGGGAACAAGCTGAAGAAACATCAGGGTTAAGTTGCAACAAATGAGCTCAAGTGTGGGATGAAAAGAAGCACTTGAATGGCCGGAGATGAAGCGAGCAATTCAGTGAGGGGAGAGGAAATGACTGAGGTGATGTGTGGAATGAGTGTAAGGGGTGGTGAGGGCGAACAGTGAGGGCGATCAGTGAGGGTGGTGGTGCTGGGTACCACGAGTGGTGAGGGGTGATCAACGAGGGTGATGGTATAGGGAATGGGGGTGAGAGAATAGTGAAGGTGTCTGAACACACTGTACTTCCGTCTGGGTGGAAGGAGGTTCGAGCCTCCAGACTGTATACACACACACACACACACACACACACACACACTCACAAAACACAATAAAAAAATGATAAAATTAACAAATAAGAGCAACGAACACAAACATTCAACAGAAATACTCTCATACCATGTTAAAACAGTCAGAATTAATTAGAAATTCTATTGAGTTATTAATATCGGAAGACTCTCCTGAAACTTCCCCGAGATCCCTACAGGCAGATCGGTTATTACAAAAACCATAACAAAGGCTTAAAGGCCTAAGCCACAGTGTACAAGGATAGCAATACTCTTACTATAGTATTATGGATCACTGACCCGTAGGCTTTTAAATCCAGCATAACCTTAAAAATATAAGCCAAGCAGTGCGGTTTATTCCTGCTAAATCTTTAGATATAACTTCCCTGCAGTTCAAGTACCAGCTATTGGAGAACGAGTATTGTCTTGAAAATTTCTCAAATACGGCAACAAAGATCTTGTTGCTTGGTTAGTTCAAGTTGAAACACCTCAATTAAAAAAATGTAGCAAGGACTGTAACTGCAGAGAAAGTCGCTGGAGCTGGTACGGAGGAACAGTCTCACACAACAGAATTATTAAACCTCCCCAATAAATTCGCCTTAAGCCAGCAGATTGCTACATCGACCAGACTGGGAAACACTCTGGACCTTATATTTACGAACAATGAGGACCTGGTCCAGGACATGGCGGTGGTGTCGAAGACTGCAATCTCAGACAACAAAATAATGGAGGATCAGACATGCGTGCACATTGGCCTAGGACAGAGAAACACCATCAGACATGAAGGCGTTATGCAACAAATCCAGTCCAAACAAGAACATCAACTGGGACCAAATAAATAGAGACCTTAATGGAATAAGCTGGGAAGACGATATGTGACCACCACAGATCTTAACCAGTTTCTCGGAAGACGAGCTCATTGACGCTCTAAGTGTGCTCCGTACACATACCTCTACGGCAGAGGAGAGGCAGACGAGAGAGAGAGAGAGAGAGAGAGAGATGCTCCCGACCTAGTGAAGACAACGGATATCACTTCTCAAAGGCAACAGACTCTCTGTATCACTAAAGGAAACTCTGGTTAGAGAGATGGAGATCATCGAGCACAACCCGACTGCTTCACATAGAGTCCAGGAGTGACAGCAGGATAAATAAAACACTTGAGCAACAAGTGTTTATTTATCAACTTATCGCTTCTGTAAACCATTTATCCAACAGAGACAAAAGGAACAAAGAATCATAAATGAAATTAAAAGGAATACCGAAATTCTTCTTCCTGGTATGTAAAATTCTGAGGGAAAACCACGTGTGATATTAGTGTCATTACTTAAAAGAGATGGAACATAATCTGAGAACAATGAGCTAAATACTGAAATAACAAGCTGGCGAAACGTTTCAACAATAAAGATACCCAACTGTTGCCCATGTGTCTTACTTATATACTTTATCTTTCTTTACTTAGCTTTCTCGTCTTTTCTATTTCTTTTATTTCGTTTAAGCTTAACTTACACTCTACTCAAACTTTTTCTGTTGACTGTGTTCAGTGAACCCCTCGTCAGTCTGCAGATGGACGTCTCGTGAATAAGACTCGAAACTCAGTCGTCATCCACAATTCCTGACGTAGAAACACACTCAAGGTAGCACTATCCAAAACATAGTTTTGAATGCACTGGGAGACAAGCTAACTGCTGATGGAGTATATTCTGATTTTGCAAAAGCTTCCATATTTGCGACCATGAAGTGATGGTGGACAAAATGCTTGCAAAAGGAATAACAATGGGTGAAAAAGAGAAACTGGAAAAATGGGCAGGATATTTAACTTCTTAAGAAATAGAAGCCAGGGCTGCCACAGTGAAAAGCTCTTTATCCCAAGGCACAGTGCTCGTCCCAGTGCTGTTCCTCATTCTTATATCCGACAAAAGCCAAGGCTGCCACAGTGAAAAGCTCTTTATCCCAAGGCACAGTGCTCGTCCCAGTGCTGTTCCTCATTCTTATATCCGACAAAGACAAGGGCATAAACCATAGCACCGTCACATACTTAGCTAATGACACCAGAATCTCTATGAGAGTGGCGTCAGTCGAAGACACAGCGAATCTTCTAGTGGATTTAAATAAAGTCTTCCAGTGGGCCCCAGATAACAGTATGATGTTCAATGAGGATACTTCGCTATGGAAGAAATAAGGAACTAAAGACCAGCACGGAATACAGGACAGACGCAAATCATTAAGTGCAGAGAAAGTCTCATGTGCGGGACTTTGGAGTGATGTCAGACGATCTCACATTCAAGGATCACAACCCTGTTGCTAGGTAAAAAACAGTGATGATACTCTTCAAGTCACTTGCTCTCTCCAGGTTGGAATACTGCTGGATGCTATCGGCCTGCTTCAACTAGGTGAGATTGCCATGCTGGAAAAGGTAGAGAGTTTTCACTGCTCATATACATTCACTGTTCATATACATTCACTGCTCATATACATTCAGTCATACATTTGAACTACTAGGAACGTTTGAAGTCTCTTCAATTGTATTCTTTGGAGCGTAGGCAGGAAAGATGCATCATAATTTACACCTGGTAAATCCTGGTGGAACTGATCCCAATCTTGCACACCGAAATCACTCAGTATGAAAACGAAAGATTTGGCAAACGTTGCAATGTACCTCCAATAAAAGCAGGGGTGTGACAAGAAAATTAAGTGAGAATTCGATAAATGTCAGAGGTCCCCGACTTCTCAATGCCCTCTTGTCGTGCATAAAGGGGACTGACCAGGAAACCACTGACTGTCTTCAAGAGGAAAACTGATAAGTTTATCAAATTAGTGCCTGACCAGCCAGGCGGTGGTTCGTACGTTGAACTGCATACAGCGAGCAGTAACAGCCTGAGTGATCAAGTCTTCATCCACCAGGGGGATTGGTCTGGGATCGGATTGCGGGAGCGATGACTCCCACACACATCCTTCAAGTATCCTTCATGTATAGGATGCAACACACAAGAACCAATACACAAATAACCCACACGTAGGTAACAGAGGCTTATGACGATGTTTCGGTCCGACTTAGACCACTGATTAATCACACACACAATAGGTAAGACACATATGCAACAGTTAGGTATCTTTATTCCGAAACGTTTCGCCTACACAGTAGACTTCTTCACAGTGTAGGCGAAACGTCTCGGTATAAAGATACCTAACTGTTGCACATGTGCCTTACCTAACAACCTGTTGGTATTTTATACCATTTTAATATTCACACGCACAATAGCCAATTAACATCCAGGTACCTATAATCAAGACATCCCAGGTAGTTCCAATCATGATGGAAACGTAGTGCAACCTGACTACGATCAGCCACAGACATCAGTGCAGAAAAGAGGCAGAGCTGAGGAATAAGGAAGACAACACGATCCCCAGAGGGCATCACGAAGCGCTACAACCGGAAGGGTCATACAACTCCTCGGAAACAAGGAACAGTCAAGCCTGATTCAAGGAGATAGCCTTAGTTCCTTGGATCAAGAGCCCTTGGTCAACACGGAGAACAAGCACTCACGGTCAACAGAGCAAGAATGCCAGCCGAGGTCGTTCATGTGACGATAGAGTGGTCGGTGCCAGAGAGGAAATAAATAAATCGTGAGAGGAGAAAGAAGACGATAAATGAGGTTTAGAGGAAGGAGATTAAAAGCCTTTCTCTTGAACAGCAATGCAGATTGAGACAAAGAAAAAAAAACATTCACCATCACTCGATTCTTAGCTCTCTTGCCAAAAGTGTAGGAACAATACTTTTGAAATGCTATTGTATAACATTTTAATACCATATGCATACCATCGTATAGCTTGGTATTGGATACCATCCAGGCAGCAACTTCCCCCCCCCCATCCCTCAGAGTACAGCTTCTGTACTCCCCACCTCCAGAGCTGAAAGAATCAAAGAAAGAAAATAATTCACTTTTAACTAAATGAAAATCAGAGAGAGAGACTCAATTTGTAACAACTTAGACTCCGAACTGAGACTCGATTTGGTCCTAGAACGTTGGACTGTTTCCTTACACCTGCTGCCCTTGCTCACCTAGCCGTAAGTAGGTACTTGGGTGTTAGCCGACTGTTGTGGGTGGCATCCTGGAAAAGAGGATTGAAGGCCCTCAGTGGTAATAAGCCAGTCTGATGACCTGGCTTTATTGGGTTATTCTGGGTTACTAACTCACCAATTTAGTAAACAGTACGAAATTCTTCTGTGGGGCACAGAACGTGGGAGATGGGAGGCAGTGGGAAGGGGGTGGGAGAGAGCAAGGGGGGGGGAGGGAGCAAGTGGGAGCGAGGGATCTGAAAGATAGCTCTGTGGTTTTAATTTCACGAGAGGGGCCCTAAAGAGCGAGTGGGGGAGGGGACAATAGTGGGAAGATCAGGGGGTTAGGGGTTGAGTTAGAAGGGAAGGGGAGGGATCACGAGCGATGGGGGGAGGGGTGTAGTGGTAGTAGGTGATGCTGGGTAAATTAATTACCCCCACACCTCATTACCCCCACACCTCATTAGCAGACCCAGAAAGCTTAAAAATGCAGAGTTATTTTCTTCCCACACCACCAGTCACAGCTGTGTTCCCCACCAACAACTGCATTTACAGTGGTGGCTTAATATAGATCTGCGTCTGAAGCTAAATCTACATCTACCTCAACATCCACATTTGTATCTACAGGTGCATCTTCGTTACTGCACCTCCCCTCCCCTCAACCTCTCCCTCTCTATCGTCACTCCCACCGTACCTCTCCACTCTAAACCCCGTCCATCTTCCATTTCTCCATCACACCTCTACCAGCCTCTATTATATCTCCAACACTTCATCATACGTCCACTAGCCTCCACTACATCTCCAACTCACCATTAACATCTCCATCACACCTCCACCATATCTCCAACCCTCCATCATGCCTCCACCACATCTCCAACCGTTCATCACACCTACAGAAATCACTCCCTACGAAAGTAAGACTGGGCAGGCGATGCAAAATGCCGCCAATAAAAAGTAGGGGCGCCATTGGTACACTAAGAGAAAACACCATAAGTGTCCGGGGCCCAAAACTGTTCAACAGCCTCCCATCAAGCATTAGGGGAATTGCCAATAAACCCCTGGCTGCCTTCAAGAGAGAGCTGGACAGATACCTAAAGTCAGTGCCGGATCAGCCGGGCTGTGGCTCGTACGTCGGACTGCGTGCGGCCAGCAGTAACAGCCTAGTTGATCAGGCCCTGATCCATTGGGAGGCCTGGTCATGGACCGGGCCGCGGGGGCGTTGATCCCCGGAATAACCTCCAGGTAACCTACACTAGCCTCCACCACATCTCCAGCTATCCATCACACCTCCACCAGCCAACACCATATCTCCAACTATCCATCACACCTCCACCAGCCAACACCATATCTCCAACCATCCATCACACCTACACCAGCCTCCACCACATCTCCAACTCTCCATCACACCTCCACTGCATCTCCAACCCTTGTTTACCACCCCATCAGCGCCCACCAACCCTACCCCAGCTCCCAACACCACCAGACAAGGCTGGGCAGGGCACATACCTCCCTCTCTCTCTCTCTCTCAGATATACATCTGTGTTTACATTCTCAGCTGATTCATGGCGTCGGGCCGGCAGCCATTAAGGTGTCAGGTGAAACTCGATGTTTTTAGGCGCAGGTGAGCTCTCCCGATCAGCTGTTTCCCCTGAGCAGGTGGCATCACTAGGTGCAAGTTAGTGGCACCTTTTGGGTGGTCAGGTGCACCAGGAATTAAGAATTCATTGAGATTTAGGAAGCTTAATTAGGTGAAACATATGTACCAAGATAAAGAAACTCTTGAATGAAGTAGGCGCTTCAGATGTGCATGTCATTAGCGTGAGAGTTCTTTAAGGTGTAGGTTAAGTCATTAGGTGCCTGTAGGAAGGTGAAATGTGAGGTGTTTCAGGGTACTGGTTGTGTAATTAGGTGAGAGAGTCTTAGGGTACACCATGAAGATTTTTATGAGTTTATATATTGAAGGAAGAGAAGATTAAGGAGTGGTGGGGTGACAGGCAGTTGTGGTGGGGTGATAAGCAACTGTGGTGGGGAGCTAGACAGTTGTTGTGGGGTGCTAAACAGTTATGGTGGGGTGACAGGCAGTTGTTGTGGGACGATAGACAGCTCTGGATGGGTGACCAGAAGTTGTGGTGTGGATATAAGCAGTTGTGGTGGGGTGATAGGCAGATGTGGTGGGATGACAAGCAGTTGTGGTTGTAGTTTGGTGATAAGCAGTTGTGATGGGATGACAGGTGTGGTAAATGCGGGTGTGGAAAGGCAAAGGCAAGTGCGGTGGGATAAAGGCAGGTGTGGCATATAATAAACAGGTGTGTGAAGAATAGGTATGGTAAAATTTAAGTCACAAATGCCTTAACAGCATACAGGTGTAGCGGGTCACAAGAGGTATAGCGAGTTACAATAGGTCACAGCAGGTGAAGCGGGTCACAACAGATGTAGCGGGTCAAAAGAAGATGTAGCGGGTTACAACAGGTGTAGTGGATCACAACAGATGTAACGCGTCACAACAGATGTAGCGGGTTACAACAGATGTAGCTAGTCACAACAGGTGTAGTGGATTATAACAGGTGCAGCAGGCTATAACAGGTGTAGCGGGTCATAACAGGTGTGGCAGGTCACAACAGGTGAAGTGGGTTATAACAGGTGTAGCGGGTCACACCAGATGTAGCGGGTCACAACAGATGCAGCGGGTTATAACAGGTGTAGCAGGTCACAACAGATGGAGCGGGTAACAACAGATGTAGCGGGTTACAACAGGTGCAGCGGGTCACAGCAGGTGTAGAGGGTCACAACAGGTGGTGGAAGGGGAGAGATGTGAAAGCAGGAAAAGCGGGCGAGGGAAGAACGGAAGAAAAGATAGGGTAAGAAAAAGAGAGAGAGAGAGACGGAGACAAACAGACAGAGAGAAAGAGAGACAAAGACAGAGAGACAGACAGACAGCCAGAGAGGAACAGAAGAAGAAGAAGAAGAAGAAGAAGAAGAAGAAGAAGAAGAAGAAGAAGAAGAAGAAGAAGAAGAAGAAGGTGCAGCAAAATATCTTTTAGCTGAATCACAGGTAAAACCGGGAGAGAGAGCCAGTCAGCTGGTGTGCCAGTGCCGGGAAGGTAGGTAGGGTAGGGACGAGGAGGCAAGGTAGGCAGGAGGAGGCAGGGTAGGCAAGAGGAGGCAGGGTAGGGACGAGGAGGCAAGGTAGGCAGGAGGCAGGGTAGGGACGAGGAGGCAAGGTAGGCAGGAGGAGGCAGGGTAGGGACGAGGAGGCAAGGTAGGCAGGAGAAGGCAGGGTAGGGACGAGGAGGCAAGGTAGGCAGGAGGAGGCAGGGTAGGGACGAGGAGGCAAGGTAGGCAGGAGGAGGTAGGGTACGGACGAGGAGGCAAGGTAGGCAGGAGGAGGCAGGGTAGGCAGGAGGAGGCAGGGTAGGCAGGAGGAGGCAGGGTAGGGACGAGGAGGCAAGGTAGAGAGGAGGAAGCAGGGTAGGGACGAGGAGGCAAGGTAGGCAGGAGGAAGCAGGGTAGGGACGAGGAGGCAAGGTAGGCAGGAGGAAGCAGGGTAGGGGCGAGGAGGTAAGGTAGGCAGGAGGAAGCAGGGTAGGGACGAGGAAGCAGGGTAGGCAGGAGGAAGCAGGGTAGGGGCGAGGAGGCAGGGTAGGCAGGAGGAAGCAGGGTAGGAAAGAGGAGGCAAGGTAGGCAGGAGGAAGCAGGGAAGGGACGAGGAGGTAAGGTAGGCAGGAGGAAGCAGGGTAGGGACGAGGAGGTAAGGTAGGCAGGAGGAAGCAGGGTAGGAACGAGGAGGCAAGGTAGGCAGGAGGAAGCAGGGTAGGGACGAGGAGGCAAGGTAGGCAGGAGGAAGCAGGGTAGGGGCGAGGAGGCAAGGTAGGCAGGAGGAAGCAGGGTAGGGACGAGGAGGTAAGGTAGGCAAGAGGAAGCAGGGTAGGGACGAGGAGGCAAGGTAGGCAGGAGGAAGCAGGGTAAGGGCGAGGAGGCAAGGTAGGCAGGAGGAAGCAGGGTAGGGACGAGGAGGCAAGGTAGGCAGGAGGAAGCAGGGTAAGGGCGAGGAGGCAAGGTAGGCAGGAGGAAGCAGGGTAGGGACGAGGAAGCAGGGTAGGGACGAGGATGCAGAGTAGGCAGGAGGAAGCAGGGTAGGGGCGAGGAGGTAAGGTAGGCAGGAGGAAGCAGGGTAGGGACGAGGAAGCAGGGTAGGCAGGAGGAGGCAGAAAGAGACAGGAAGAGACAGGAAGAGGAAGGGTAAGACAAAATTTCCCTTGATGAAAATATATATCAAATTACCACTATTCTTCTTATGTCACTGTCTACCTGTCAGTGTCTACCTTTCAGTGTCTACCTGTCAGTGTCTACCTGCAAGTGTCTACCTGTCAGTGTCTACCTGTTAGTGTCTACCTGTCACTGTCTACCCGCCAGTGCCTACTTGTCACTGTCTACCTGCAAGTGTCTACCTGTCAGTGTCTACCTGCCAGTGTCTACCTGCAAGTGTCTACCTGCTAGTGTCTACCTGTCACTGTCTACCCGCCAGTGCCTACTTGTCACTGTCTACCTGTCAGTGTCTACCTGCCAGTGTCTACCTGCAAGTGTCTACCTGTCAGTGTCTACCTGTCAGTGTCTACCTGTCAGTGTCTACCTGCTAGTGTCTACCTGTCACTGTCTACCCGCCAGTGCCTACTTGTCACTGTCTACCTGCAAGTGTCTACCTGTCAGTGTCTACCTGTCAGTGTCTACCTGCCAGTGTCTACCTGTCAGTGTCTACCTGCCAGTGTCTACCTGTCACTGTCTACCTGTCACTGCCTACCTGCCAGTGTCTACCTGTCAGTGTCTACCTGTCAGTGTCTACCTACCAGTGTCTACCTACCAGTGTCTATCTGCCAGTGTCTACCTGTCAGTGTCTACCTGTCAGTGTCTACCTACCAGTGTCTACCTACCAGTGTCTATCTGCCAGTGTCTACCTGTCAGTGTCTACCTGCCAGTGTCTACCTGTCAGTGTCTACCTGCCAGTGTCTACCTGTCACTGTCTACCTATCAGTGTCTACCTGCCAGTGTCTACCTGTCACTGTCTACCTGCCGGTGTCTATCTGCCAGTATCTACCCGAGTCTACCTGTCAGTATCTACCTGCCATTGTCTACCAGTATCTACCTGCCATTGTCTACCAGTATCTACCTGCCATTGTCTACCAGTATCTACCTTCCAGTGTGTACCAGAGTCTACCTGCCAGTATCTGCCTGTCATTTCATTCTTCTGTATGCCCGTCATTCTTTCTTCTGTATGACCGTCATTCTTCTGTATGCCCGTCATTCTTCTGTATGACCGTCATTCTTCTGTATACCCGTCATTCTTCTGTATGCCCGTCATTCTTCTGTATGCCCGTCATTCCTTTGTATGCCCGTCATTCTTCTGTATGCCCGTCATTCTTCTGTATGCCCGTCATTCTTCTGTATGCCCGTCATTCTTCTGTATGCCCGTCATTCTTCTGTATACCCGTCATTCTTCTGTATGCCCATCATTCTTCTGTATGCCCGTCATTCTTCTGTATGCCCGTCATTCTTCTGTATGCCCATCATTCTTCTGTATGCCCGTCATTCTTCTGTATACCCGTCATTCTTCTGTATACCCGTCATTCTTCTGTATACCCGTCATTCTTCTGTATGCCCGTCATTCTTCTGTATGCCCGTCATTCTTCTGTATGCCCGTCATTCTTCTGTATGCCCGTCATTCTTCTGTATGCCCGTCATTCTTCTGTATGCCCGTCATTCTTCTGTATGCCCGTCATTCTTCTGTATGCCCGTCATTCTTCTGTATACCCGTCATTCTTCTGTATGCCCGTCATTCTTCTGTATACCCGTCATTCTTCTGTATACCCGTCATTCTTCTGTATGCCCGTCATTCTTCTGTATGCCCGTCATTATTCTGTATGCCCGTCATTCTTCTGTATGCCCGTCATTCTTTCTTCTGTATGCCCGTCATTATTCTGTATGCCCGTCATTCTTCTGTATGCCCGTCATTATTCTGTATGCCCGTCATTCTTCTGTATGCCCGTCATTCTTTCTTCTGTACCCGTCATTATTCTGTATGCCCGTCATTCTTCTGTATGCCCGTCATTCTTTCTTCTGTATGCCCGTCATTATTCTGTATGCCCGTCATTCTTCTGTATGCCCGTCATTCTTCTGTATGCCCGTCATTCTTCTGTATGCCCGTCATTCTTTCTTCTGTATGCCCGTCATTATTCTGTATGCCCGTCATTCTTCTGTATGCCCGTCATTATTCTGTATGCCCGTCATTCTTCTGTATGCCCGTCATTCTTCTGTATACCCGTCATTCTTCTGTATGCCCATCATTCTTCTGTATGCCCGTCATTCTTCTGTATGCCCGTCATTCTTCTGTATGCCCATCATTCTTCTGTATGCCCGTCATTCTTCTGTATACATGTCATTCTTCTGTATACCCGTCATTCTTCTGTATACCCGTCATTCTTCTGTATGCCCGTCATTCTTCTGTATACCCGTCATTCTTCTGTATACCCGTCATTCTTCTGTATGCCCGTCATTCTTCTGTATGCCCGTCATTCTTCTGTATGCCCGTCATTCTTCTGTATACCCGTCATTCTTCTGTATACCCGTCATTCTTCTGTATACCCGTCATTCTTCTGTATGCCCGTCATTCTTCTGTATACCCGTCATTCTTCTGTATACCCGTCATTCTTCTGTATGCCCGTCATTCTTCTGTATGCCCGTCATTCTTCTGTATGCCCGTCATTCTTCTGTATACCCGTCATTCTTCTGTATACCCGTCATTCTTCTGTATACCCGTCATTCTTCTGTATGCCCGTCATTCTTCTGTATACCCGTCATTCTTCTGTATACCCGTCATTCTTCTGTATGCCCGTCATTCTTCTGTATGCCCGTCATTCTTCTGTATACCCGTCATTCTTCTGTATACCCGTCATTCTTCTGTATGCCCGTCATTCTTCTGTATACCCGTCATTCTTCTGTATACCCGTCATTCTTCTGTATGCCCGTCATTCTTCTGTATACCCGTCATTCTTCTGTATGCCCGTCATTCTTCTGTATACCCGTCATTCTTCTGTATACCCGTCATTCTTCTGTATGCCCGTCATTCTTCTGTATACCCGTCATTCTTCTGTATACCCGTCATTCTTCTGTATGCCCGTCATTCTTCTGTATACCCGTCATTCTTCTGTATGCCCGTCATTCGTAAATTTTATCAAAAGATATTTAATTAGTTTATTTCGATGGATATAGTTAATTTCAGCAAGATAAAATACGAGTGTGCGTCGTTCGTGCGTTCGTGGGCAGCTGTCTTCGTGAGTGTCTCAGATTACAGCCAAGAAGAAAATCAAGACGAATCAGTATCACTCTCCAAGAAACTTCACGTAAGTAGCCGCCAGGTAAACTTCACGTAAGTAGCCGCCAGGTAAACTTCACGTAAGTAGCCACCAGGTAAACTTCACGTAAGTAGCCGCCAGGTAAACTTCACGTAAGTAGCCACCAGGTAAACTTCACGTAAGTAGCCACCAGGTAAACTTCACGTAAGTAGCCGCCAGGTAAACTTCACGTAAGTAGCCGCCAGGTAAACTTCACGTAAGTAGCCGCCAGGTAAACTTCACGTAAGTAGCCACCAGGTAAACTTCACGTAAGTAGCCGCCAGGTAAACTTCACGTAAGTAGCCGCCAGGTAAACTTCACGTAAGTAGCCGCCAGGTAAACTTCACGTAAGTAGCCGCCAGGTAAATTTTCTACCAAACTCTACTCACCCTTTTTTTCCGACTAAATTGTCCATAAACATGGGCAAAACGACATTACCAGCGGGCAGATGCGTTTATAAACATTCCTAAACACTTGCCCGCCTGTGTTTAGATTTGACAGGTGATCAGCTGGTTGCTATAATAGGTGTGAAGTCTATCGGCTACACCAGGGTCAGTCTAGGCTGCAAGTCACCTGTACACCACCAGGTAAGGATATTTTTAACCTCTAAAATTGGAATTTAGGTAAATTCCAAGTGGGTTACCTACCGAAGTTTACATCCCTGCAAGTGTATATACTCTGCTTTCTCAGTGTATATACATCAGGAGATATATTTACTAGAATATATACAAAGTAATCAACCATGGGGGAAAATGGAACTGGGTGTATATAGCAACCAAGGTTACAGCCATATAATACCATCAGATACCAGGGTTACAGCCATATAACACCATCATATACCAGGGTTACAGCCATATAACACCATCAGATACCAGGGTTACAGCCATATAATACCATCAGATACCAGGGTTACAGCCATATAATACCATCAGATACCAGGGTTACAGCCATATAATACCATCAGATACCAGGGTTACAGCCATATAATACCATCAGATACCAGGGTTACAACCATATAATACCATCAGATACCAAGGTTACAGCCATATAATACCATCAGATACCAGGGTTACAGCCATATAATACCATCAGATACCAGGGTTACAGCCATATAATACCATCAGATACCAGGGGTACAGCCATATAATACCATCAGATACCAGGGTTACAACCATATAATACCATCAGATACCAGGGTTACAGCCATATAATACCATCAGATACCAGGGTTACAGCCATATAACACCATCAGATACCAAGGTTACAGCCATATAATACCATCAGATACCAGGGTTACAGCCATATAACACCATCAGATACCAAGGTTACAGCCATATAATACCATCAGATACCAGGGTTACAGCCATATAACACCATCAGATACCAAGGTTACAGCCATATAATACCATCAGATACCAGGGTTACAGCCATATAACACCATCAGATACCAAGGTTACAGCCATATAATACCATCAGATACCAGGGTTACAGCCATATAACACCATCAGATACCAGGGTTACAGCCATATAATACCATCAGATACCAGGGTTACAGCCATATAATACCATCAGATACCAGGGTTACAGCCATATAATACCATCAGATACCAGGGTTACAGCCATATAATACCATCAGATACCAGGGTTACAGCCATATAATACCATCAGATACCAGGGTTACAGCCATATAATACCATCAGATACCAATCAGAGTTGCAGCTTCGTCATACTAGCAGATACAGCGTCATCATACCAACAGATAACGTCACTATACCAACAGACAACAGCCACACTACTAATACAACGTCACCATATCAAGAGACAACGTCACCATACTAACAGACAACGTCACCATATCAAGAGACAACGTCACCATACTAACAGACAACGTCGCCATACCAATAAGGTCACTATACCATCAACATCACCATACCAACAACGTCACTATGCAGACAACAACCACACTATAACTACCAGATGCAACCTCACCACAGCAGCGTCGCTACAAAATTCATTAGTGTCAACACTTGATTAGAGTACAAATTTACATTACCAGCGGCGTGTGAGTTCAGCCTCACCAACAATAACATTGCGTGACAAGTTAAACAAAGAGTTTCACTCGTATCAACACTCCAACACCAGCAGCAACACCAGCATCAACACTAGCAGCAACACTAGCAGCAACACTAACACGTGTCTGCACCATCATCAACACCAGCACTACCACCACCATGTACATAAATGGGTCAGTGAACCGACAAGTTGATAAATTAGACATGTGTGCAACACAATCAAGATTAGCAGGTGTTGCACATGTGTCTAATTTATCAACCAACACAGCCAACACATGTCCTAAACCCTAGTGTCGAGACATACACTAATACCTTCACTATCACCAGTACTAATACCTTCACTAATACCAGCACTAATACCTTCACTAACACCAGGACATCAACATCAATACCAATCTCACAATTCCTCGTAGCTACCAGCACATTTCCACTCCTACCTGGGATCTGGTATCCGTTCATTGCCACTGTCGTATCCTCCCTCAGAAGTGGTACAAACTCCTGCAGCGCTGGAGCAGGAACCACTAGCGGGTCTCCTTTCGTCAGGTGTGTGGGCGTGGCGCTACTACTCGTCGTCTGCTTCAACAGGTGTGGCTCGTCTGACTTCAACAAGTGTTACTCTGCTGCTACAGGTGTGCCGAGGCGACACTTCCTTCGTCTGGTAGTGCTGCTCACTCGCCGATTTTTTTCTTCTATTTTGATACGCCGATTACAAATGTGTCTTACTAAAAATTTTCCCTTCGCACAGATAACTCTGTATGGAACTGCACACGATTCTCAGACAGTCATTTTGGTTTTTTCGTCTATTCAAAAGGTCCACTTAATGTTTAAAATAGGGTCCAGACACGTCAAATTTCCTTTTGAAAGATGTTAATGTAACTGTTTGGGCTGTAAATCCTGGGTGTATTCCTTACTAAGCGTCACGATCGCTTGTAACTGTCAAGGGGACGTCAACAACACCTCCACTTTAAACCCGTTACCTCAGCCGAAACAAGAAGGGGACAAATGCTATTTCGTCTGCTA
Organism: Cherax quadricarinatus; assembly: GCF_038502225.1. Taxonomy (NCBI): domain Eukaryota; kingdom Metazoa; phylum Arthropoda; class Malacostraca; order Decapoda; family Parastacidae; genus Cherax; species Cherax quadricarinatus. The sequence continues at coordinate 92,557 of NW_027195162.1, forward strand.
AGCAGAGGTGGTGGTGGTGGCGGCGGCGGCGTCCAACAGAGGTCCATCAGAAGCGGCGTAGTAGTGATGACAGGAGGTGGTGGAAGCTCACTTACCACCACACACCAGCACCGCAGAAATAACTCTGCAGACACTTGTGCGGATGAGGTTTTTGTGCTTAAAGAGGCAGAGCGGCGGCGAGAGGGAAGGCAGCAGCAGCGCGAGCAGCAGCAGCAGCAGGAACGGCAGCAGCAGCAACGGCGGGAGGCAGCCAGGCGGAGCTGTGGGTAGCGGGCTGCGAGGCAGGCTGCAGAACAACACTGACTGTGCCCTCTGTATGTTTGGTCCTCAGACACCCCACCTGTGCCTCTGCGCAGGCCAACTGCTCTCAATAAGTCTATTTCTGTTGCAATGTGCCATAGTTTCCCAAATCTGGGGAAATCTGTGGGGATTAGAGGCCCTACTTGTCCCTGGGAGGACCTTAGGAGGTCACTGCCCCACAACTCTTTCAGCTCTTCTCCCCTCAAGAGGAAAAGGGATTTGATGCTGTAGTGGATGGGGTTCTTGATTTAAGTAGCGGAGGTACGCTCTCCCTTAGATAAAAATCTGACTGCTTTCCATTCCCCAAGTGCTATCTGGCTCCCTGTGTGTTCAGGATTTCCACCGTGAACTTAGTTCAATTTCCGCCCCATTATCTACTTCCCCACACTAATTGATCCTCTACTTGGGGGAATCTATAGGCAAGTTGCTTTATGCTTTTACAAGCTATTGCAATCTGGGATCAAGAGAGAGGTAGGACAATTGCATTCATCGCACGGGGGGAGCAGGTTGCAAGGGGGCGGAGAGCCCAGCATGCCAGGGGACTGACTGGCGTCGCTAGCAATGCACGCCTGCAACATATTTAGCTTTGTGGTAGTCACTGGCAAAATGTCACCCCAATCCCTTGCAACACCGTCTCACCTGCTTGCAACACCGTCTCACCTGCTTGCAACACCGTCTCACTTGCCTGCAGCACAGTCAAAACTATTTCTCAGCTGCTGGCGATGACTCGTACCACCTCTCGTTCTAGTTCCCCTCGTACCTCTAGTTCCTCTGGTACGTTTAGCACCTCTCGTACGACCTCTTGTACGACTTATTTGCTAAGAGACCACTGAAACCAGAGATATTCCCCGGACCATAACAGTGACTAGAGATACCCCCGGGACCATATCAGAGACCAGAAATACCCACTAGACCAGCACAGAGACCAGGGAAGGAAATGAAAGATAAGAGGATCGGTTGTAAACATTACCCAGGCGATCAAGAAACGGAAGAAAATATGATTTTCTCCACTTTTTGAATAGACGCTCTTGAAGATTTCTTCTAATATATATATATATATATATATATATATATATATATATATATATATATATATATATATATATATATATATATATATTTCAACATGTCGGCTGTCTCCCACCGAGGCAGGGTGACCCAAAAAAGAAAGGAAATCCCCCCCAAAAAAATACTTCCATCATCATTCAACACTTTCACCACACTCGCACATTATCACTGTTTTTGCAGAGGTGCTCAGAATACAACAGTTTAGAAGCACACACATATAAAGATACACAACATATCCCTCCAAACTGCCAATATCCCAAACCCCTCCTTTAAAGTGCAGGCATTGTACTTCCCATTTCCAGGACTCAAGTCCGACTATAAGAAAATAACCGGTTTCCCTGAATCCCTTCACTAAATATTACCCTGCTCACACTCCAACAGATCGTCAGGTCCCAAGTATCATTCGTCTTCATTCACTCCTATCTAACACGCTCACGCACGCTTGCTGGAAGTCCAAGCCCCTTGCCCACAAAACCTCCTTTACCCCCTCTCTCGAACCCTTTCGAGGACGACCCCTACATATATATATATATTCTCCGTTTTGTTAACATATTCTTGAAGATTTTTTCTGATATATAAATCTATTTTTTTTAATCCTTTGCATCCTTCCATTCCTCCTCCTCCTTTCACTCTCGTTTTTCAATCTCTCCCTCCCTAGTTCCATCCCTCTATCTCCCTCTCCCCTTCCCTCTCAAATATTGGCCTCCCCTTCTCTTGTTACAAGGGAAATATTGAACTGGTATTATGGGAAGCATACAGTGTTGTATACTGCGAATATACCTCGTGTATACTGGGGATATATATATATATATATATATATATATATATATATATATATATATATATATATATATATATATATATATATATATATATATATATATATATATATATATATATATATATATATATATATATTGTGAATGTACTTCACGAATACTGATGCAAATATTTTATATATACTGGGAATATATTGTGTGTGTGTTGGGAGTACGGTTTATATATACTGGGTTAGAATATACTTTGTATACCTTGCCGTATACTAAGAAAAGTACTGCAGTATACACCTATGCTGAAAGTATTCTGAGAAGAATGTTTAGATGAATTCTCTAAAGTATGATTCGCTCTATGTATGAATTAAGGGTTGATATATGCTTAAAACGTGCTGTATACATTAAAGAAAATATTCACTGGTATACTGGAATACATATCTGTTGATTACATATACATAACGACAGGGGTCACTGTCCTAGCGGCTCGGGACCAGATCAGGCCTCGTGGCTGACGGCCTGTTCAATCAAACTGTTGGTGCTTGCCACACACACCATAACCCAGCTAGTCAGGAAGTAACTCGAGGTATCTATTATTTTCCCTCTTGAAGACAGCGCTGGTAATTTCCCTTATATATAAAGGGTGGAAATAAATGGTATAAAATACCGACATAATGGAAATATAAACACATACACAGTATCATGTAATCCTTTATTGAAAACGTTTCGCCCACACAATGGGCTTTACCAAGTCAGAAACAGATCTACCTGGGTGAAAGGTACGTGAGTACCTCTGACTATCCTAATATAACTCACGTACCTTTCACCCAGGTAGATCTGTTTATGACTTGATAAAGCCCACTGTGTGGGCCAAACGTTGTCAATAAAGGATCACATTATACTGCTTATGTGTTTATATTTCCATATATGAGGGGTATTGAAAGCACTCTTGGCTTCTTGGCATACCGTATTCACTGCTTCCTTGCATTTCATGAAGAATATTTTGCACTGTCTGCCAAGCCTCTTGCTTTCGTAGGTAGTAACTTTGGCGTCCAGGTTTAGGATGAGTCCTTCAAGAATTCTCCCGGTGTAAATCACAGTGGTGAAAATTAGACGCCTGTGCCACATGTGGGTCATGAAAATTACACGCCTGTGCCATATGTGGGTATCTTTATTATAGACGTTTCGCCAACCAGTGGCTTTATCAATACAAATTCAACGACATAACTGGAAGACAGTAGAACTAGATACAAAATTATATTGCATCTTTCTCGTCTACGTTCCAGGGATTACAGTTCTAGGGACCTCAAACATTCCCAGTAATTTAGATGTTAGACTGAATTTACACTGTCAGTGAAGGTTCTCTGTACATTCTCCAAATCTTCGGTTTCGTCTGCATCAAGGAATGTCTTTCAGTGTACAACAACGTTAAAGTCTAGAGAGAATGAATGATTTAACGAGTTCCACCGCCTTGTCATCTCTCGTTCTGAAGGATCTAGCTATCCAGCCAATCATTTTTTTTCCTTTGCAGTTGTAATAGCAACACTGTCGTGATCCTTTGAATGAAATTTATTTTGACATTATCAGTCCAGGGTCCATCACATTAATCTTCTACTCTGTTGTGTGGTTCGAGTTACATTATTCTCTGTTGGAGATGCAAACTTTAAAAGGGTTTATTAAAGATTATATGAGTAAATATTTTGGAAATGGATTTTGAAAGATAAGTCTGGGTCGTCTCCTACAAATGCAGTTTTCTGCCATTCAATTCCTAATTTATAACTTCTTTTAACAATTAGTGCATCAGGAAGCGCGTATGTCTGGCGTTCAGCAGACAGAGGATCAAGCCTCCACCACATCTTGCGCTGAATGACCCACATGAGCTTAGCGCTTAACAGGAATTATTATATTATCACCTTTAGATGTTTCTTTCATACAATTAATACAGTGTGGAATTTTGAACGTTTAATTTGGCATACTAAGAATAGTTACATTTTATTCGGCGTAGTCACACACACATATAGGCATACCTTCCCACCAGAGAACCAGGTGCTAAGCGATCACGCGTCCCGTCGTTATACGAGTACGTTGGTTCAACCAGCCAGTCACAAGGAAGTCCGCCAAAGCTGTGAAACGACGTGGAACGCTCGTGAAGCAGTTATGGCAGACTTGCCTTCCCTGCTGGTCGTTACGGTTCTTACCGTGTCTTTTGCTTGAATTTTTGCCTCATTGTACACAGCTGTAAATACTGTACCTAGGCTATATACACTGTAAATACCAGTTTATTTTGGTGAAGGAAATACAGTAATTTGCTCTCTCTTCTACTCTTTCGCTCGTGCCTAATTAGTTTTCGACAAGGTGTACAGGTCAAGAGTCTACACCTGTGTTTATAATAGTTAACAATGCACAAAAACCCTTCCCACTACCCCTACTACTTTTTCTTCCCCTCTTGGTCCCATCCCTGGCCAGCTCGCCTATATGTATACTGAATCCCTCTCTATTTTGTGTTAGTCGGACTGAAACGTCGTTGTAAGCTTCTCTCTCATATGTGCGGGTTATCTTTGTACTGTTTCAGTCACGGAATTGTGACTTTTCGTTCTTTATGAACAGTTAACATTCATGCGTTGAGTTCTTAATGTCAATGGTCCAAGTCGGACCGAAACGTCGTCGTAGGCTTCTCTCTTTTATGTGCGGGTTATTTGTGTAAAACTGGCATCCCTGTTGACAGGCTGGAGATGAGGTATTAATTCAGTAATGTTCCATATTTTTACTGTTGTTTCTTGTGTAGAATGTAATGCGACTCTCAGTTTCTAACAGTGACATGTTGGACAACAACAGACCAAACTTTAGAAGCAGCGGTAAGCATGTCTTACTCCTGCAACTTCAACAAATACGTCAACGAATACGTTCTTGAGTTTTAATTACTTCTAGATAATCACCAAAGACATACGTTCCTTTTTCCGATAGTTCTTGATGACAATTTTGCATAGACTTTTACAGAGTCCTGATACATTTAAATTGTATCCCGAAGATACATTAATATATGAAGATAAGTGTCATGCACTGATATCAGGTTTAGAAAGATACATTAACAAACACTAGGAAGTGATCAAGGTCCTGGGACCTTGATCACTTCTAACATACAGAGGTTAATTAAAAAGACTATATATAGGCGAAGAGTGAAGTGTGAGTGACCCATGGTGACCTGAAGAATGCCATTTGAGATGAGGACGGGTAGACAATGAGATCACGAGATCCCATTGTCCCATTCTGTCATGTCATTCACATATACTAGAAACAGCACCAGACCTAGGACTGACCCCGCTCGACACATGTACCCACTGTGACACCTCGTCTCGTACCAACATACGTTGTTTCGTTCCTGTCAGGTGTTTCCCGAGCCATTACAGTATTTTTCTTGTTATTCCTGTCTGCTCCTCTAGGTTTTCAACCAGTCTCTTGTGTGGTACTGCGTCGAAACCCTTCTTCAAGGTTTCTTCGTTCAAGAAGATGCCATCTACCCAACCTTCTCTCTCCTCTCCTACTTCTGTTACCTTATCGTAGAACTCCAGAAGTTTTGTGATGCAGGATTTCCCTTCCCTGAAGCCGTGCTGGTTGTCATATATGAGCCCATTCCTTTCTAGGTGCTCCACCAATGTGTGTGTACTCACCTATTTGTACTCAACTATTTGTGGTTGCAGGGGCCGAGTCATAGCTCCTGGTGCCGCCTCTTCACTGATCGCTACTAGGTCCTCTCTCTCCCTGCTCCATGAGCTTTATCAAACTTCGTCTTAAAACTATGTATGGTTCCTGCCTCCACTATGTCACTAGCCAGACTATTCTACTTACTGACAACTCTATGACTGAAGAAATACTTCCTAACATTCCTTTGACTCATATGAATCTTCTACTTCCAATTGTAATTCCTTGTTTATGTGTGTGTGTGTGTGTGTGTGTGTGTGTGTGTGTGTGTGTGTGTGTGTGTGTGTGTGTGTGTGTGTGTCTTCCTCTCCCCTTCCTGGCTACAGTCGTGCAAACAAGATCTCGATTTCTTATATATAAAAAATCAGCTGAGTTTGGCAACTAGAGCAAACTTTTTCCACTCCCTTGAAATTATCTTCTCAGATATTTTCACAAACAACCGGGGATGAAGGGAGGGAGGGAGGGAGGGAGGGAGGGAGGGAAGGAAGGAGGGATGAAGGGAGGGAGGGAAGATGGACGGTGGGAGGAAGTGAATGAGAGACGATGGAAGGTTGTGGAAGAACGCTGAAATAGGGTAAAATAGACTGCGGAAGAGAGGGAATAAATGGAAGGAAGAGAGGGAAGGACGGTGGGCGAGAGGAAGAGACGTTGGGTAGGATACCGAGTGGGTGAAGAATTGAAGTGGATAGAATGGAAGAGAAGATAGAGGAGGGGGAGAGGGCTGGGGAGGAAGAGAGAATAGGGAAGAGAGCATAGATGAGGAATAGAGGATAGGGAAGGGAGGGAGTATAGAGGAGTAATGAGAAAATAGGACGAACTAGACTTAACGCAAATAATTTTTGGTAAATATCATCAAAATGAACCTTCTGGGAATAATAATATCAGCTGACCTATCAAAGAGCACAATAGAAAGTGATGTGAAAACTCGAAAAAAAGACAGGATGCATACTAAGAATATTTAAAAACAAGAGAAATATTCCAAATGGTGACATTCAAATCACTTGTGCTCTCTTGCTTAGAATACAGCCCGTTGTCGACGGCTTCATTCACGGCAGAAGAGATATCAGCACTGTATCAAATACAAAGATCGTTTACTGCCCACAAAGAGTCGATAAATCATTTATTCTATTGGTTTCACATCAATGAACTGAATTTGTGCTCTGCGAAGTCGTTTGGGACCAGACCATCCAGTGGCAGACACTGGATGGTCTGGTCCCAAACCCACACACTGCCATACGGTACTGAAGTGAGAAATATGAGAGAAAAATGTAAAATCAACCCAGTGAAAAGCAGGGGCTTCGTGAGCACAATTTGAATGCACTGTACAAACACTGGGGATGGGCCTCGACTATACAGATTCTACCAGATATCAAAAACACTACAGAAACAAGTATAGAAGTCTTCAAAGGGAAACTGGAACACTACCTCTATCAGGTCCACCTGGAGTCTACTTGGAGGGTGTTCCGGGGGTCAACGCCCCTGTGACCCAGTATTAGACCAGGCCTCCCGGTGGATCAGGACCTGATCAACCAGGCTGCTACTGCAGGCCGCATGCAATCCAACGTACGAATCACAGCTCGGCTGATCGGGCACTGACTTTATGTATATGTTCAGTTCCCTCTTGAAGATAGCCAGAAGTCTATTGGTAATTCTCCTTTTTTATGACGGGAGGCAGTTGAATAATCTTGGGCACCAGACACTTGTTTTTTTCTTAGTGTACTCATGGCATTCCTGCTTTTTATTGGGGGGATGTTGCACCGTCTACTGAGTCGTTTGCTTTCAAAGAAAGTGATTTGGGTGCAGATTTGGGACCAGTCCCTCTAGAGTTTTACAGGTGTAGATTATATATTTTTCTCGCCTGCGTTCCAAGGAGTACAGGTCAAGGGATTTCAAACGTTCCCAGTAATCAAGGTGCTTGACTGAATTAATACTTCCAGTGAAGGTTCTTTGTACATTCTCTAGACCAGTTTCGCCTGCTTTGAATAGGGCTGTTAGTGTATAGTAGAAATCCAGTCTAGAAAGAGCAAGTGACTTAAGGGGATCATCACTGGCATGGTATCAACTGTTTTGAAAGTTCTCATTATCCATCCTATCATTTTCCTCGATGCGATAATAGCACTGCTGCGATTCTTGAAGGTGAGATTCTCTGGCATTATCCCTCCTAAGTCTTTCACATTAGTTTTTCATAACTATTCTCATTGAACATAATATTATTTTCCGCTCCCCATTGGAAAACTTAGTTTATATCCACTTGAAGACTTGCCGTGTCCTCAGAGGACGACACTCTCATGCAGATTCTAGTATCGTCTGTAAAAGAAGACACGGCGTCATGATACGAGGATAGTGAAAAGGATGGGGGCTAGTAATGTACCTTGTGGAACAGCTTATCACTGCGACAGCCTCCGACTTCTTAGGGAAATATGCCTCTGAGGATACTTCAGCTGCCAAAGAGTTGATCTTCTCAAGACACTAGTTGGGAGTCATGTTATTTAAAATATCTTCCCAGCATGTTTCATTAAGGATATGATTTATTTGCTCCCAGCTGATGTTCTTGTTGTTAAAGCTGACGTGTTGACGTTTTGCTGGTCAGGGCCACAGTGCGTACAAGTCTGAGCTTCGATTACATTGTGATCTGAATTAACTGTGATGAAAATTAAAACACTTACACAACATCTGGTTATCTTTCTTGTAGACGTCTCGCCATCCAGTGGCTTTATCAATACAAATTCTAGGACATAATTTGAAGACAGAACTATATACAAAAGATGAGGTAATCAGTCCCTCAGCCAAGGCTGAGGGACTGATTACCTAATATGTCTTAATTTTCATATTGTCGGTATTGTATACCATTCGTGTACAACTTGTCAGACACTGAATTAACTGTCTTTGATATTATTATATTCGTACCAGGTCATCATTATTCGTGAAAATTAGGTTAGATGTGTTTTCCAGTCTTGTTGACTCCACTGTTTACTGGCTTTAGGGTGAATTTACGACAGAGATTTAACAGCTCATGCGTGTGTGTGAATTCTCATCTGAGCTGCCTCCAGGGGTCAACTCCGTCAGTACATTATTTGCCACATTCTTCCATTGTGTATGTCTTACAATGAACTTGCCAAACAAGATATTTGGGGCTGGGGTTGAAGATTTTCCGTACAGTAATCAGTTTTCAATAAAAGTTCATTGAACAATTGAGAAGTTGCATCTGGCGACTTATATACAACCACAATGACTAAGTTTAAGTTCACCATCAATATTACTAAAACTTCAGCTACATCATTTATGATTAGTAACTATGCAAATGAGCTACTCTATTACATTCCTGCTCTTTCAATCGCTTCGAAATAAATTGTATCCCTGTTGTCTATATTTTGTTGTCAAAGCGTTCTTTTGTGTAGGTCTCTGTGAAGGCCATAAACATCGCATTTGACTCCTATGGAAGACCACTGGTGAAAAGTATGTCGTTATTGGTGAATGGCTCAAGACACTGTATATTCACAAATCCAAATTAAGTCGTATTTCTTGTTGGGGATTTTTTTGTTGTTGTTGGCACCAGAATCTACCAGATCAATCAGGCTGTTGCTGCTGGTCGCCAGCAGCAACAGAATGGCCATGGGCCGGATTGCAGGAGTAGGAAGATTCTCAAAAATTCTCACAGGTATATTACAGGTGTTACCATCATTTAACACCATCATCATCATCACTGAGGCTCTGGGAGAAAATGATCTTATTATCATTTTCTCCTTGAAATTGATAAGATCATTTTCTCTAATCTTAAAGGTCACACTTCATGGCAACTAAGGTCACACTTCATGGCAACTAAGGTCACACTTTATGGCAACTAAGGTCACACTTTATGGCAACTAAAGGTCACACTTCATGGCAACTAAAGTCACACTTCATGGTAACTAAAGTCACACTTCATGGTAACTAAAGTCACACTTCATGGTAACTAAAGTCACACTTCATGGTAACTAAAGTCACACTTCATGGTAACTAAAGTCACACTTCATGGCAACTAAAGTCACACTTCATGGTAACTAAAGTCACACTTCATGGTAACTAAAGTCACACTTCATGGTAACTAAAGTCACACTTCATGGTAACTAAAGTCACACTTCATGGTAACTAAAGTCACACTTCATGGTAACTAAAGTCACACTTCATGGTAACTAAAGTCACACTTCATGGTAACTAAAGTCACACTTCATGGTAACTAAAGTCACACTTCATGGTAACTAAAGGTCACACTTCATGGCAACTAAAGGTCACACTTCATGGCAACGGAGAGCCAAATTTCACAATGGCACCTGGCACATAGGTCATGGCAACATACAAATGTTACAACCCATGGGAACTGCAAAGGTCACAGTCCATGGCAGAAGAGATACAAAAAATCTTCATGTCAACATACGCGAAAAGTATTATTCTGTTAATAAAAGAGGAAATGGAGACGTTTTTATCACGACGTTTCACCCTTATGAGATTTTATTAAGTACATGATGAAGAACAAAATAAGATAAAGAAAAAAAAGAGGAAAAAGAAGAAGAAAAAGAAGACGAAGAGAAACAAAAAATAATTAGAAAGAGGAAAGAAGAGTGAAAGATAAGAGACGAAGAATGACGAAAGGATAAATAAGGAATTGAAAATCTGGAGTGAGTTGCATAAGAAAAAGAAAGAAAACAAAGAAAAGTAGAGGAGATTGGAGAAAAGAAGACAAGGGAAGGTGGGGGAGGAAAGTGGGGACTGAGGGGGAATGGCGAAGAATAGATGGGAGAGGAAGTAGAGGAACTGAGAACTGAAGAAGGGGAAAATATATAAAGGAAGGGGATAGGTTCGGAGTGCATATGTGGGAGGGATCTGGGGAAGGGGAGGTGAGGGTCTTCCCTCTGGGGAGACTCCTGCAACCTCAGCATCAGTGAGTCTTTCCCCTTAAGGAGGGGGCGAGGAGAATAGGGAGGGGCGAAGAGAATAGAGGAGGGGGCGAGGAGAACAGAGGAGGGGGCGAAGAGAATAAAGGAGGGTCGAATAGGATAGGGGAGGGGGAGAAGAGAATAGGGGAGGGGGCGAGGAGAATAGGGGAGGGGGCGAAGAGAATAGGGGAGGGGGCGAGGAGAAGAAGAGAGGGAGGAAGAGGCGAGTGTAAGGAAACGTAGCCTGATTCCGTTAAAGAAGAGAAGAATGAAAGAGAGCAACAGAAGAAAGTGGAAGGAGGTAGAACAACAGAGGAGAATGGAATGGGTAAAAAACAACAGAGGAGAGAGGAATGAGAGAAAACAACAGATGAGAGAGGAATGAGAGAAAACAACAGAGAGGAATGAGAGAAAACAACAGAAAAAGGAATGAGAGAAAAAACAGAGAGAGGAACGGGAGAAAACAACAGATGAGACAGGAATGAGAGAAAACAACAGAGGAGTGAGGAATAAGAAAGAACAACAGAGAATGAAGTGTCGAAAATAAACGGCTGGTAACAGAAAATGGAATAAATGAGATTAGATACACGAGATGGGAGAGAGAGAGAGAGAGAGAGAGAGAGAGAGAGAGAGAGAGAGAGAGAGAAAGGGAACACAGACATCTCCACTACCTTTCTGACCTTCAAGACCCCTCTTGAGAAGGCAGTGAGTGGAGAAGGAAAACAAAAGATGGGAGAAGGAAAATGAATCTTGAATAATAAAAAAAGGTCCAGGGAAACCATGCATAAATTATGACATTTGCATGGTTCCTAATGGCACCATGAACCCACACCATGGTGCTGATATAATGGCACCATGAACCCACACCATGGTGCTGATATATTGGCACCATGAACCCACACCATGGTGCTGATATATTGGCACCATGAACCCACACCATGGTGCTGCTATAATGGAACCATGAACCCACACCATGGTGCTGATATATTGACACCATGAACCCACACCATGGTGCTGATATATTGGCACCATGAACCCACACCATGGTGCTGATATATTGGCACCATGAACCCACACCATGGTGCTGATATATTGACACCATGAACCCACACCATGGTGCTGATATATTGGCACCATGAACCCACACCATGGTGCTGATATATTGGCACCATGAACCCACACCATGGTGCTGATATATTGGCACCATGAACCCACACCATGGTGCTGATATATTGGCACCATGAACCCACACCATGGTGCTGATATATTGGCACCATGAACCCACACCATGGTGCTGATATATTGGCACCATGAACCCACACCATGGTGCTGATATATTGGCACCATGAACCCACACCATGGTGCTGATATATTGGCACCATGAACCCACACCATGGTGCTGATATATTGTCACCATGAACCCACACCATGGTGCTGATATATTGTCACCATGAACCCACACCATGGTGCTGATATATTGGCACCATGAACCCACACCATGGTGCTGATATATTGGCACCATGAACCCACACCATGGTGCTGATATATTGGCACCATGAACCCACACCATGGTGCTGATATATTGGCACCATGAACCCACACCATGGTGCTGATTTATTGGCACCATGAACCCACACCATGGTGCTGATATATTGGCACCATGAACCCACACCATGGTGCTGATATATTGGCACCATGAACCCACACCATGGTGCTGCTATAATGGAACCATGAACCCACACCATGGTGCTGATATATTGGCACCATGAACCCACACCATGGTGCTGATATACTGGCACCATTAACCCACACCATGGTGCTAATATAATGGCACCATGAACCCACACCATGGTGCTGATATAATGGCACCATGAACCCACACCATGGTGCTGATATAATGGCACCATGAACCCAGACAATGGTGCAGATATAATGGCACCATGAACCCACACCATGGTGCTGATATACTGGCACCATGAACCCACACCATGGTGCTGATATATTGGCACCATGAACCCACACCATTGTGCTGATATATTGGCACCATGAACCCACACCATGGTGCTGATATATTGGCACCATGAACCCACACCATGGTGCTGATATAATGGCACCATGAACCCACACCATGGTGCTGATATATTGGCACCATGAACCCACACCATGGTGCTGATATATTGGCACCATGAACCCACACCATGGTGCTGATATAATGGCACCATGAACCCACACCATGGTGCTGATATAATGGCACCATGAACCCACACCATGGTGCTGATATAATGGCACCATGAACCCACACAATGGTGCTGATATAATGGCACCATGAACCCACACAAGGGTGCTGATATAATGGCACCATGAACCCACACCATGGTGCTGATATATTGGCACCATGAACCCACACCATGGTGCTGATATATTGGCACCATGAACCCATACCATGGTGCTGATATATTGGCACCATGAACCCACACCATGGTGCTGATATATTGGCACCATGAACCAACACCATGGTGCTGATATAATGGCACCATGAACCAACACCATGGTGCTGATATAATGGCACCATGAACTCACACCATGGTGCTGATATAATGGCACTATGAACCCACACCATGGTGCTGATATAATGGCACCATGAACCCACACCATGGTGCTGATATATTGGCACCATGAACCCACACCATGGTGCTGATATAATGGCACCATGAACCCACACCATGGTGCTGATATAATGGCACCATGAACCCACACCATGGTGCTGATATAATGGCACCATGAACCCACACCATGGTGCTGATATAATGGCACCATGAACCCACACCATGGTGCTGATATAATGGCACCATGAAATAAAATATTATAACCTCGTATCTAAGTGTCACTTGCGGTCAGGTGCTAAGAATCGACCTTCTCAACCACACACACGCAAACACACACACACACACACACACACACACACACACACACACACACACACAGTGTAGTGGAGGCAGGATCCATACATAGCTTTAGGAAGAGATATGATAAAGCTCATGGGGACGGGAGAGAATGGACCTAGTAGTGACCAGTGAAGAGTCGGGGCCAGGAGCTGTGAATCAACCCCTGCAACCACAATTAGGTGATTACACAACACACACGCAATTCACCTGAGACACACATCATCTGTCAAACTGCTACAACAAACGCGAAACTGACAAATTTAAAGAAAGCTTTTAGGAATATCTACAAGGAGGCATTCACGACCTTTTATACTGGTTATGTCATGCCAATCTTGGAGTATGCAGCGCCAGTAGGGAACCCACATCTGGATAAGTATGTAAAGAAACTGGACAAGTTCAAAAGTTTGCAGCGAAACAAGTCGCAGAGCTGAGAGGTATGACCTATGACGACACTAGAAGACAGGACCGGAGGTGACATAACTATGACGTACAAAATACTCAGAGGAATTGATAGAATGGACTGGGTGTGTGTGTGTGTGTGTGTGTGCATGTGTGCGTGTGCGTGTGCGTGTGCGTGTGTGCGTGTGTGTGTGTGTGTGTGTGTGTGTGTGTGTGTGTGTGTGTGTGTGTTGTGTTTTAGAGAGGCGAGTCTCAGGTACACGAGGTCACAGCTGGAAGTTAAAAGGATAGTTGAGTCACAGGGAAGTTAGGAAATACTTATTTAGCCTTAGAGTGGTCAGGAAGGGGACTACCTAGACAGCGAAGTGGTGGAGGTAGAATCCATACATAGCTTTCAGAATAAGTATAATAGGACTCACATAGTCAGGAGAGAATGAAATCAATAGCAGTGACCAGGCGAGAGGTGGAGCTAGGAGCTGAGACTTTACTCCTGCAACCACAATTAGGTGAATACACACACAGACACACACACGGGGAAGGGTAAAGAAAACCGCAGACAGAGTATAAGCTAGGTGGCCAAAGACTGTAAACCTCACTCAAGGAAAAGGATCTTGGGGTGAGTATAATACCGAACACATCTCCTGAGGCGCACATCAACAAGATAATTTGTGCAGCATATGGGTGCATGGCAAACCTAAGAATAGCGCTCCGATACCTCAGTAAGTAATCGTTCAAGACTCTCTACACCGTATACGACATGCCCATACTGGAGTATGCAGCACCAGTTTGGAACCCATACCTGAGGTATGGAGAAAGTGCAAAGGTCTGCAACAAGACTAGTCCCAGAGCTAAGGAGAATGTCCTACGAAGAAAGGTCAAGGGAAATCAGCCTGACGACACTAGAGGGCAGGAGCTTAACCCTCCTGTCCTCTAGTGACATGATAACGACATATAAAACACTGCGAGGAATTGACAAGGTGGATAGAGACAGGATGTTCCAGAGATGGGACACAGAAAGAAGGAGTCACAATTGGAAGCTGAAGACGCAGATGAGTCAGAGGGATTTTGGGAAGTATTTCTCCAGTCATAGAGTTTTAAGACGAGGCTTGATAAAGCTCATGGAGCAGGGAGAGAGAGGACCTAGTAGCGATCAGTGAAGAAGCGGGGACAGGGGCAATGAATTGACCCCTGCAACCACAAATAGATGAGTACAAATAGGCGACTACGCACACACACACACACACACACGCACACACAACCACACACCATTACATGAACACACAAGAAAACACGAACACATACATTCGCACTCATCCCACACACACATGTATATCAACATTCCAAGTGTCTATCGACAAGTGCCTTTAACAACTGGTAACTAAACACACACACACACACACACACACACACACACACACACACACACACACACAGAGTATAAAAGCAAAACCAGGTGTATAAACAAACACTCTCGCACCTTCCGTGATGGTGTACACATTTTGTTTTCTTCTGCAAACTCGGCTCACTTTAGTGATAATTTCATCGGCGAGGAACTCCGGGGCTAAAATTTATGACTCCTTTTAATCTCTGGTTTGCGTTTAATTATTTTTATTACTGGGGCAAGCCTGAGGGATATAAATTTCTTTGAGTCTGGCTCCAGGGGTCCTCAGCTCCGCCCTAAGGTTCTTGAAGACTCGTTTTTTTAAAAGTTAGTAGTTGGCTTGAAAGCTGCGCTATTCCTGGTACTCCTGTCACTGTGTATCACAGAATGGTTCACTATTTCTGGTACTCCTGTCACTGTGTATCACAGACTGGTTCACTATTTCTGGTACTCCTGTCACTGTCACAGGATGGTTCACTATTCGTGGTACTCCTTTCACTGTGTATCACAGGATGGTTCACTATTCCTGGTACTCCCGTCACTGCGCATCACAGGTCTTACATTATGCTCACCATTCTCCGACGGTAGGTCATTTAAGTATCAAGAAAATCTGAAAGAAAATCGTCAAGCATTTTGCTTAGTCTGGCATAAGGCAGACTGTCAGATTATGTGAAATACTGCGACACCTGTCAGATTTTGGAAGCCCATGTTAATAAATCTGTTCCTTTGTATCTCAATGTATATATTTGTCGACACGAAAGATGTATCTTACTCCTCAAGTTGTCGGTATTGTATACTACTTATGATTTACAAGTATTGTGTACGATGTTTTTGTTATCATTTGTGAGGGGCCCGGGAATGTGTTTATTTTTGTATTCAAATAGAGAGGTCGAGTGAAAGAACTGCCAACTCCCATTAAGCTGAAGACAGATGGCGAGAGGTCGACAGGTGAAAAAGATATGCAGTGTGCTATTTGGGGAAAGGAGCTTTTAAAGAGACATTTCACCTGTGGGACAGGTTTCTTGGGAAGGTAGAGCGCACGGGAGAAACGTCTTAATAAGGTTCCTGTCTGCAAATTGTGTCTACCTGACAGAGTCAGTACATGCAAAGCAGTAGAAGGCGAAAACCGACAAAAGGGGGAATCAAATGATATAATATTTTGGTAATAGAGTTGTGGATGAGTGGAACAAACTCCCGAGTACCGCCATAGAAGCTAAGACGTTGTGTAGTTATAAAAATAGGTTGGATAAATACATGAGTGGGTGTGGGGTGGGTGTGAGCTGGACCTGACCAGCTTTTGCTACTAGGTCAGATGCCGTGCTCCTTCCTTAAGTGAATGTGACCTGACCTGACTAGGTCAAGGCATTGGCTTAAGCCGGTGGCAGAATTGGACCTGCCTCGCATGGGCCAGAAAGCCTGCTGCAGTGTTCCTTCTTTCTTACGTTCTCAATGTTTTGCTCATTCTGGGCTAACACACAGGTACCTGTTTACTGCATAAGAGTCTGTTTGCCCGGGATTGAACACGGGTCTTTTGGTTGTGAGCTGACTTAAACCCATTTTTGTATTTTAGGATTAAGGGAAAAACACTGCTTAGGTTTTAACAGCAGTGATAAAGGATTTTGTTCTTATATAAATCTAAAGCCATATATATATATATATATATATATATATATATATATATATATATATATATATATATATATATATATATATATATATATATATATATATATATACGCACACACAAGTATGTTCATTTAGTTTACCTTGTAACATTGTTTTCTAACTTAAGATAAGTCAAGCTCGTAAAAGCGATCAAGTTAAATCTCGCAATCGTTACCCAGGACAGGTGTTTGGACAGGTGTGAGCAGGTGCCTCCCACCAGGGCTAGAGCAACACTGTTCATTTATCTCTTACCTTGGTTGCCTCTGTGCTGTATTACCTCTCACCCGGAGGCATGTCCAGCATTCCTCTCACCTCACACAATAACATAATGTTATCTGGGAATTTCTTTGCGAAAACAGAAGAAGAAAGGAGTATCAGTATCTGTTGTCCTCCAAAATATCACACACACACACACACACACACACACACACACACACACACACACACACACACACACGCACGCACATGACAAAATGGTAACTAACACACGATAAAGCTCATGGAGCAGGGAGAGAATGAACCTAGTAGCGACCAGCGAAAAGGCGGGGCAAGGAGCTGTGAATCGACCCCTGCAACCACATATGGGTGAGTACACACGCACACACCCACACTAATGTGTAAGAAATTCTACACTCTGCATCATATAACTCACAGAAGCCTCTAACAGACTGATATCCCACAGGAAAGAGAAGAGTGGCGGGTGGACTGCATATTCTTCGACAGCTGGAAGACCTTGTTCACAACACTTCACTGGAGACCTGATATACTGAAGACGCTGACAGGAAGGTTTCTCGCATGCGTAAAAGGCACCCTAGAAAACATGACAAGTCTGTTTTTATAAGAAACGTTTTCTGTGGATAGTTTGCGTTTTCGAAAACGTTTAACGTGGTGCGTTTACGCTCTCAAACGTTTAATGTGGTGCGTTTACGCTCTCAAACGTTTAATGTGGTGGGTCTACGTTCTCAAACGTTTAACATGCGTGCGTCTGCGCTCTCAAATGTTTAATATGCGTGCGTCTGCGCTCTCGAACGTTTAATATACGTGCGTCTGCGCTCTCAAATGTTTAATATGCGTGCGTCTGCGCTCTCGAACGTTTAATATGCGTGCGTCTGCGCTCTCGAACGTTTAATATGCGTGCGTCTGCGCTCTCGAACGTTTAATATGCGTGCGTCTGCGCTCTCGAACGTTTAATATACGTGCGTCTGCGCTCTCGAACGTTTAATATACGTGCGTCTGCGCTCTCAAATGTTTAAGGTGATGTTTCTGCGCTTCCATAAACGGTTTATGTCACGCATCTGCGCTTCCATAAACGGTTTATGTCATGCATCTGCGCTTCCATAAACGGTTTATGTCATGCATCTGCGCTTCCATAAACGGTTTATGTCATGCATCTGCGCTTCCATAAACGGTTTATGTCATGCATCTGCGCTTCCATAAACGGTTTATGTCATGCATCTGCGCTTCCATAAACGGTTTATGTCACGCATCTGCGCTTCCATAAACGGTTTATGTCATGCATCTGCGCTTCCATAAACGGTTTATGTCACGCATCTGCGCTTCCATAAACGGTTTATGTCATGCATCTGCGCTTCCATAAACGGTTTATGTCACGCATCTGCGCTTCCATAAACGGTTTATGTCACGCATCTGCGCTTCCATAAACGGTTTATGTCATGCATCTGCGCTTCCATAAACGGTTTATGTCATGCATCTGCGCTTCCATAAACGGTTTATGTCATGCATCTGCGCTTCCATAAACGGTTTATGTCATGCATCTGCGCTTCCATAAACGGTTTATGTCACGCATCTGCGCTTCCATAAACGGTTTATGTCATGCATCTGCGCTTCCATAAACGGTTTATGTCATGCATCTGCGCTTCCATAAACGGTTTATGTCACGCATCTGCGCTTCCATAAACGGTTTATGTTATGCATCTGCGCTTCCATAAACGGTTTATGTCATGCATCTGCGCTTCCATAAACGGTTTATGTCATGCATCTGCGATTCCATAAACGGTTTATGTCACGCATCTGCGCTTCCATAAACGGTTTATGTCATGCATCTGCGCTTCCATAAACGGTTTATGTCATGCATCTGCGCTTCCATAAACGGTTTATGTCATGCATCTGCGCTTCCATAAACGGTTTATGTCATGCATCTGCGCTTCCATAAACGGTTTATGTCATGCATCTGCGCTTCCATAAACGGTTTATGTCACGCATCTGCGCTTCCACAAACGGTTTATGTCATGCATCTGCGCTTCCATAAACGGTTTATGTCATGCATTTGCGCTTCCATAAACGGTTTATGTCACGCATCTGCGTTTCCACAAACGGTTTATGTCATGCATCTGCTCTTCCATAAACGGTTTATGTCATGCATCTGCGCTTCCATAAACGGTTTATGTCATGCATCTGCGCTTCTATAAACGGTTTATGTCATGCATCTGCGCTTCCACAAACGGTTTATGTCATGCATCTGCGCTTCCATAAACGGTTTATGTCATGCATCTGCGCTTCCACAAACGGTTTATGTCATGCATCTGCGCTTCCATAAACGGTTTATGTCACGCATCTGCGCTTCCACAAACGGTTTATGTCATGCATCTGCGCTTCCATAAACGGTTTATGTCATGCATCTGCGCTTCCATAAACGGTTTATGTCATGCATCTGCGCTTCCGCAGGTTTCCTGCTCTGCGTCTGCAGCTGCGCCTCGACAGTCTTTTTCTTTCCATAGGCTCAGTTTATAAGAAAAAATTAATGGGGAAAATGCCTACTTGAAAGAAATATAAATAAAACATAATAAACCAATAAAAATATAGATAACCAAGAGAAAATGGAGTAAAATTATTTATAAATAATTGAAGCTTTATATTTATAAACAAGAGAAAAGGCAGTTACAATTATTTATAAACAAGAGAAAAGGCTGTTACAATTATTTATAAATAATAGAAAAGGCAGATGATAAACATTGATAAATAATAGACAGGCACAGGCACAGGCAAGCCTGTAGACATATGGGTGACGTTCAAAAGAGGGCCATTGCTAAATGGTAGGTGGACACTAAAAGAAAGCTAGCATCAGGTAGGGTAGGCTCCAAAACCTGGTGGTCCCTGGTCAGGGACAGACAAGGTTATCTGCCTGATGAACTCATTCCACCTCTAAATCGACAGGATGGGACCACCTCTACTAGTAGTCAAGAGAAGGCAGACCTCTTTGCTGAACACTTTGCTACCAAAATGCAAGTTCCTGAACCAGCGAGGGACCCTCCTACCCTCCTTGGCTAGCTGCAAGAACTGTGTCAAAACTGTCAGTGGTGACAATAAGGCAGGAGGAGGTGCATTACCTCTTTAAATCGCTTGACCAAGAAAAGGCTGTGGGCCCAGACAAGTTGAGCCCAAGATTGTTGAGAAGATG
Organism: Cherax quadricarinatus; assembly: GCF_038502225.1. Classification (NCBI taxonomy): domain Eukaryota; kingdom Metazoa; phylum Arthropoda; class Malacostraca; order Decapoda; family Parastacidae; genus Cherax; species Cherax quadricarinatus. The sequence continues at coordinate 113,115 of NW_027195162.1, forward strand.
TGCAGACCAGCTAGCAGTACCTCTACCTCGCATCTTTCAGCACTGCCTAGTGCAGTGTAAATGGCCCTCTCTATGGAAAGAGGCAAATGTAGCCCCTGTTCACAAAAAGAAGAGCAGAGCAGAAATCAGCAACTACAGACCAGTATCACTCCTGTCAATCACTGGTAAGATCCTTGAGACAATAATGTCAAGACAAATGACAGAGTTTTTTGACTACCACTCACTACTTTGTGATCGTCAATATGGCTTCAGGAAAGGTTACTCTGCTGCTGATCTGTTGTTAAACCTCTCCACTAAGTGGCACCAGTCACTGGATGAATCCAAAGTCAGCTGTGTGGTAGCACTGGACATTGCTGGCGCTTTCGACCGGGTGTGGCACCAGGGCCTCTTAGCAAAACTTCAAGCACTGGGAATTGCAGGCTCTACGTTATGTCTCCTCAGTGATTACCTTCATGGTAGATCTCTAAGTGTAGTTCTCAATGGAACAGAATCAGCAAGACATCCTATTGGGCAAGTGTTCCACAAGGAAGCGTGCTGGGACCATTGTTATGGAACGTCTACTTCAACGACCTTCTTCATCTCATCCCAGAATCACATGCATATGCAGACGACTGTACACTGACATTCACTTATCCAAGAGAAGAAATGCCAGCTGCTCTAAGCTACATCAATCACCAGCTGAGAGCTATGTCAGCTTGGGGAAATAGATGGCAAGTAACATTTGCACCTGAGAAAACGCAAATGATGATCGTCTCTAGGCACCATGATGGTAATGCTGGTGCAGTAGTAAGGATGAATGGGAGGGTGTTGGCACCTGGTGAAGAAGTTGATATCCTTGGGGTGAAATGTGACTCCAAACTAACCATGAAGAACCATGTTGTAAATCTTGCAAACAAGGCAGCCAGGAAGCTTACAGCATTTCGCCGTATCTCGCATCTGCTTGACAGTAGGGGTTGCAAGATTCTGTACGAGGCACAATTACGCTCACACCTTGAGTATGCTCCACTTTCTTGGTTTGCCTGCCCCCCCCCCTCTCATCTGCGACTGCTTGACAGAGTAGAGAACAGAGCAAGACGTCTCATCTCTCGCCTGGACCCATCCTGGATAGATCTGTCATTTCAGCAAAGCCTTCAACATAGGAGGGATGTGGGTGGCCTTACTGTTATGTACAAGGCCAATATTGTCAAAGTACCACACTTGGATCCACTTCGAGGACAGCGTGAAACAAGCTTTTATGCCACCAGACGGGCAGAAAGCACCAACTTCACTCTGGCTGTACCCTTCTCCAGAACATCACTCCATCTGAGATCATATATACCCAGGATGACTCGAGTATGGAACACATTCGTACAGCATAATGATGTCAACGAGATAAAGTCAGTTGATCAAATGAAAATGCTGGCCCACAGATGGCTCCAACTTCATCCTGTTCCCTACTTGTATGTCTCATAACAATAAAAATGCTTTCAAATGAGCTGATGTAGGTAACAGCTCTTAGCTTGCCAATAAAGTTAGGAATCCTTAACCTGTAAATAGCTTGTCAATAAAGCTAGGGATCCTTAACCTTGTCAAACCCTGTGTAAAAAAAAAAAATTATTATTTACATTTACAAATTACGCAGCAAGAGGAGCTGAGGGGAAAATCCTCTGGCAACTTAAGATGTGAGGGGTAATCTCTGGAGGAAGATGACTGACGCTCTCTAAGAAAGTGAGGGGACATAGAGTAGAGACGATGCTGAGTATGAGGAATCATGGGAAGTTACGCTGAAAGTGAGGGGAAGACGCTGAATGTGAGTGATGGGAGGCACTTGTAAGTGAGAGGTGAGGGGAAATAAAGTGAATGTGTGATGTGAGGGGGAAAAATAGTGAATGTGAGAGGTGAGGAGAAAATAGTGAATGTGAGGGGAAAAAATCATGAATGTGAAAAGTGAGGGAGACGGAACCTATCTGAGTGAGACAAAGGGAGAGACGCCGAATGTGAGGTCAGGGAGAGACTGAGGGTGAGAGGTCACATTCAATGAAAGTGAAAAGTAAAGGGGAAACATCTGGTGAGAGGTGAGATATAAACTGAGAGACACGAGATGTGAACGATGCAGGGAGATTACCTGAAGGTGAGAGGTGAGGGGAAGACGTTCTCATTGAAGGTGAGGTGGACTACCTGAAGGTGAAAGGATTCATTGTAGGTGAGAGGTGAGGGGAAAGCACTTTAAGAGGGGAAACAAAGCGAAGTAAACTTACGAGGGGAACGTATGAGAGGAATTAGGGAGGAACTCGAAGTTAGGGGGAATTCTAGAAGTTGGCCGAGTGAGAGTTCAAGTCAGGGGTTTTCCAGACAGAGGGGAAAGAGGGGAAATTTAGGTGAGACCTGAAAGAAGAGGAGGAAAGGATAAAGACAGAGACAAGAGAGAGACAGAGACAGATAGACAGAGAGAACCTTTAACCTAACCTTATAAAACCATTGTGTGAAGAGTGAGAGAGAGTGAGAGAGTGAGAGAGAGAGAGAGAGAGAGAGAGAGAGAGAGAGAGAGAGAGAGAGAGAGAGAGAGAGAGAGAGAGAGAGAGAGAGAGAAATACGGCCGTGTTCACACAGAACACAAGAAATCAGAGAGTAAGAGAAAATCAGTTTATGTCAGGGGTCTTGGAAGTGTCAGGCTGGAGAAAGTTTTTGTGACTCGCGCAGCGAGAAAGTGAGAGCAAAGTGTGGAAATATGATTGGTAAAGTGTAAGAAAGTGAATGGGAAAGCGACAGTCTGCTTGAGGTGTGAAAGGGGGGGGGGCGTGAATCTGTGAGAAGTGGGGGAAATTGTGAGAAAGTGCGAAAGTGTGACAAAAGTGTGAGAGAATGCCAGTGTGCAAAAAAGATTGGGAAAGTTAGAAAGCGCGAGAAAAGGGATTTTGAAAAGAAAGTGCAGAAAAGCATAGCTAAATTGTGGTAGACAATGTGCGATACAACACTTTAATATCGAATATAAAAAGAGAAAGTCCAAAAAATAGAGAAAGTGAAGGGTAAAATGAAAGTGAAAGTGATTGATAAAATGAAAGATAAAGGGAGAAAGTGAGAGAGAAATTAATATAAAATGAGAAGTTGAGAAAAAGTTAAACGTGAAAGAGAAAGCGAAAGAGACAGGAAAATGAAGAAGTGAAAAGGCGAAAGTAAAACTGAAATATAAAGCGAAAGTGAAAGCTAAATAGAAAGTGAGAGAAACCTAAAATGTAAAAGGTGTTAAAAAAGAAAGTGAGAGAGATGAGAGCAGGCTTGCAGATTTTCTAAATTACGGAGAGAGAGAGAGAGAGAGAGAGAGAGAGAGAGAGAGAGAGAGAGAGAGAGAGAGAGAGAGAGAGAGAGAGAGAGAGAGAGAGGACAGTGTGAAACAAGCTTTTATACCACAAGACGGGCAGAAAGCACCAACTTCACTCTGGCTGTACCCTTCTCCAGAACAGCACTCCATCTGAGATCATTTATCCCCAGGATGACTCTAGTATGGAACACATTCGTACAGCATAATGATGTCAACGAGATAAAGTCAGTTGATCAAATGAAAATTGGCCCAAATGGTCAACTTCATCCTGTATGTCTCAAATAATAAAAATTTTTAAAATGAGCGTGTAGGTAACACTCTTAGCTTGCAAATAAAGTTAGGAATCCTTAACCTGTAAAAAAAGCTCAATAAAGCTAGGGATGTTAACCTTTCAAACCCTGTGAAAAGAGAGAGAGAGAGAGAGAGAGGAGAGAGGGGGCCCAACCCAGCACCTTATACAGAGGACTTTGATGACCTTCTTGCGGGTTTTGACATGAGAAACTTTGTTGTTTTCCCCTACTCTATCTCGGCTCCTCCCTTACCCAGTAGTGAGTGATCTGGCAGAACTAGTCCTTGTAAACCCCTCGGCTCGTTGGATCGTCTGACCACAGGCTGTTTTACCACATTAAGACCCCAAACAGAACGAGGTGAGGCCCACACGCACAACCGGGTATGGGAAGGGGGTTTGGCCGCCCTTTGCTCTAGCTCGCCACCCCGACTAGTCTCTTCTCCGGGGGATGTTGACAAAAGGGGCCCTTCACTGGACACATCCTTAATCTGAAACAAAAACACATTCCTCCCGGCAATATGTGACAAAGCCTACAGATCAGCCTTGGTTTGGCTTTTTTTGTAGAGGCTGCTACTGCTGGGTAAAAAGCAGGGCAGAAGATAGAGACATCCTACCCCCTTTCAGGACACATGAAACCTGTGGAAGGGGTGATGTTAAAAGGTGGGCCATTACTAAATGGGATGGACACTAAAGAAAGTTGCACCCAGGAAGGGGTGGGCCCAAAACCTGGTGGCCCCTTAAAAGGACAGACAAGGTTATCCCATGAACTTATTCCACCTCTAAATCGACGGATGGGACCACCTCTCTAGTAGTCAGAGGGGCGGACCTCTTTGCTGAACCGCTGCAAAATGCAGTTCCTGATCCAAAGGGACCCTCCTTGGCTAGCTCAAGAACTTTCAAAACTGTCAGTGGTGACAATAAGGCAGGAGGAGGTGCATTTCCAACTGGCTCAATTTATCCTGTTCCCTACTTGTATGTCTCATAACAAAAAATGCTTTCAAATGAGCTGTGTAGGAAAAGCTCTTAGTTTGTCAAAAAAGTTAAAAACCAAACAAATAGCTTGAATAAAGCTAGGGATCCTTAACCTTGTCAAACCATGTGTAAAAAAAAAAAAAAAAAAAAAAAAAAAAGAGAGAGAGGATCGCGAAAAGGTTTCCCTGGAACAGAGTCATATAATGCATGTCTAAGTCAGGTGACGTGGGTGGGGTTGGGGTTGTGGTGGTGGGGGGCAAGTAGGTGGAAGGTGGTGGTAGGAAAAACAAGGATGAGAAGGAGGAAGGAAAGGAATAGGGAAAAAAAAAGAAAAAAAAGAGGAAGACCGGGGAGGAGAGAAAGAGAGGGAAAGTGGTTGGAGAAAGGAAAAAATCGGGAATAACAAAATTGAAAAAAATAAACCAATGAAATCGGGAAAAAAAAAGAAGAGACAGGAGGAAGCAAGGAAGAGAAGATGGGAAGATCTGGAAAGGGGGTGTAAAGGGGGAAAAGAGTGAAAAGGGAAGTAAGAAGAGGCAAAAAAGGGGAAAAGAGAAAATGGAAAGTTCCCCGGCGGAAATCGGGAACAACATAGAAGTCTTATTTTTTCTTTATATAAAAATAATTTTTAAAACTATTAAACACAAATCCAGGTTGGATTTTGTTAAATAAAACGAAAAAAAACAAATTTTTAACAGCAGAGATAGTTTTCTTCATACCATGTCAAACCCAAACAGAACCCCCCTAGAAAAAAAAGACGGGCAGGCAGCAAAACCCCAAAAAAAATGGGCGCCATTGGTCACTGAAAACCCCCCGGCCCGGGCCCCAAAACTGTTAAACACCTCCCATCAAGCATTGGGGTCCAAAACCCTGGCTGCCTTCAAGAAAAATCTGGACGATACCTAAAGTCGTGCCGGATCACCCGGGCTTGGCTCGCGTCGGACTGCGTGCGGCCAGCGTAACAGCCTAGTTGATCGGGCCCCTGATCCATCGGAGGCCTGGTGTGGCCCGGGGCCCCGGGGGGCGTTGACCCCCGGAATAACCCCCAGGTAACCCCCAGGTACCTGTCAGTCTGACCAGTCTGGCCATTCATCTTTGACCTCCCCATTAACAAGGCGTTTCCGTCCACTGTGCCCTCACAGGTTTTTTGTCCCTTTCATACCATTCTCTGTAAACTCTGAGACTGTTGTGGAAAATCTCAGAAGATGTTTTTTGAGATACAAACCCCCTCGTCTGTTTGGAAAATCATTCCACGGTCAAAGTCATTAGAACATATGTCTTCCTCATTCTGATTTCAATCTGAACAAAAACCCGAACCTTTTAAATTTAAACCCATGTCTGCATGCTTTTAGGTACTGGGGTGTCACCAAGTGATTGGCTATAGATTTTCCATTATGACAGGTGTATAGCTCCTAATAAAATCCCACTAAGTATATATATATATATATATATATAATATATATATATATATATATATATATATATTTAAAAACAACCACTCTAAAAAGAATAGAAAATTCAACCCTTTTCCCTGACTACTCACATTATCAAGGAACTAAAAATAAAGCACCCAAAGGAAGCTATATAAGGGGTCTGGTCGCACCCCCCTATAAAGATCAAACGGTTTAAACACGTGACGCGCGGCGAAACGGAAAGGCCCCGGCACAACTCCCCCCCAAAACTATTCCCCCAAAATAAAAAATTTTAAAGATTATTTGCAGTGTATTATTAAATTCTTCCCAAATTCTTTAATTATAAATGGATCAAATTTTATAAACCAAAGGAAATATTCATATTATTTAAAAACTTTTTTTATGAAACAGATTAATTATTTCCTTCGAAGGGGTTGCTTGATACATTTCTAACTTTTTAAAAATCAATTGGATGTTAAATCTCTTACATGAATAAATAAGCTTGGAATCTTGTCGTTCAATGCTTTATATTTTTTGTTAATCAGTTCAGTTTTTACCAGTTTGCCCTAATAAACTTTACCCAAAATTTTACAAGGTCTTATAGACCATCATCAACTTTTGAAATTCTTTATAAAAAGTTTTTTTTATCGGATTTTGAATACAACAATTTAAAAAAAGTCTTGAAAAGGCATATAAAATTTTTCATGGTAAGGAGAACCAACATATTTTTTTTTAAATAGGCTTTTTCCCCTTTTTTGGTGAAAAAGATTTCTGGCAACTTTAAAAGATTTATAAATTACATTTCTTGGGTATTTTAAATCATTCCCTTTTCATAAATTTTGGATATTTCCCATCTATGAACTCAGGACTAAAATTTTTAAAACTCTCAAAACTTGATGGGAAAACAGACAGTTTGACTCTATCTTGATGCGGGAATAATAGTGGACATGGGAAACAGTTATTAGTGGGTTTTTTCTTAAATTTTAAATTTGAATTCATTTTCCCCTTAATTTAAAACCTCCAAAAAGAATGATTATTTCTTAAACTCAACAGAAAAGTTTTTTAAAAAGGGGGCTAACTTTTTAAATTTTTTAAGGAAAGGGGGTGTATATCTACTTTTTTGGGCATAAGACACAAAATATCATCAACATATCTAACCATTTTTTTATTAGGGGGGTTTGTGTTAAGTAACCTTGTTTAAAAAAATTCCATATAGGTTATAGAACGGTAAAAAGGGATTTATTGCCATCCCAAACTTCTGAGTGTTTTATCATTAAATTTTTGCATCAAAAATCAAATTTTAAAAAGTTTAATGATATGGAAACCAATGGTAAATCATATTTAAACAGTTTTTAGAAAAAAACTTAATAAATCATCAACAGGAACTTTTAAAATAACATCAAAACAACCATGTTAAAATCATTTAGGTCATCGGGGCTTAATTTATCACCAAGTCTATGTTTTTTTTTAACTTTAAAAGTTAAAATTTTAAACAATGGGGTCAAAATATCAAAAAACCATTTGGATAATTTATATAAAACTGCCCCTATGGAGCAAATAATTGGTCTGACGGGTTTCCCCTGGTTTTTGTTTTATTAGCCCATCATTGGAAAAGATGGATTAGTGAAAATTTTTTGACTAATTCATCTTTGCCTTTTAAAGTTTTATTGTTTTATTAATTCTGTTAAGGGTTTTAGGTTTTCCTAAAGAATGGTTTCAGTATCATCAAAGGGGTTATTTTTTTTTCTTGGTAATCATTTTTTTCAAATTACTATTGCATTTATTTTTTTTTTAGTGGGGAAAATTTTTATTGTTATTAAGTGTATCATAAGACTTAAAAGAATCTTTGAGGGCTTGGGTTTTGGTTTTTCTGGGTTATATGGTTTTGGGCCAAAACATTAAAATTCAAAAAAATCTTAATAAAAAAAAATTTTTAAAAAAAAAATCTTTAAAAAATGTTCCAAAAAAATAATTTTTAAATTTTCAAAAATTAAAACGGAAAACCCCAAAACCGTTAACGAATTTCAATAAACAATAAAATTTCTCTAAAAACAGATGAAGTGGGGAATTACTGCAATCCCTTTTATGGTTAAAAGCCCGAAATTTAGTAAAAATTTTTCCATGGTCGTTTCATAAAAAATTTCCCAAAAAATATTTTGGCTTTGACAAAAACTCAACCAATTTAAAAAACAACAGGGGTATTAGTCCCTTTTTGAAAAAATTTTCATGGTTTTGATTTTTTCCTTTTAAAATTCCTTTATGTTTATTAACTTATCTGAAAAACTCGTTAACTATTTTAATTGCCTTTCCCTCTATCATTAAACTTTAAATTTTGCTTGTTGGAAATTTTTTATAAATTCTCAAAAGTTTTTTAACTTTTTTAAATGAATAAAATTTTAACAGCACTTCCCCAAAATAATTTTAAATTTGTGATATTTTGCTTTCTTAAAAATTTGATTTAACGGGAAAATTAAAAAAACCCATTAAAAACACTGTTGAGTTTGAAAAAACCAATTTCAGATTTTAATTTTTGGGGGAATAAAATTCAAAAAGAAAACACTATGTTTTTTCCGTCAGAAAAGCCCAAACTTCTTTTTTTCTCATCAGTTTTAAACACGGGCCATTTAAAAAATTTATAAAATATAAATTTTTAAAATAAGAAAATGTAATTAAAAATTTTTAAAAATTTAAAAAACAACCCCCTATTAAATAAAAATTTGATTCTCCTTCCCATGTTTGGTTGTTGCTTCTTTTTTAATTTAATAAAAAAATTTGTTTAAATTTTCCCAAAAAAAAAACTTTTGAGAAAAGAAATTTTATAATTTCTTGAAGGAAAAAAATTTATTCCGTAAAACGGGGAAAAATCTCGCTGGGAAAACAAAAAAATTTAACATTGGGGGCTGGACAATTCAATGCTCTTTTTTGTTTAAAACTTTTTCCAAATTGAAAGTAAAACCGCATAGTCGGGAAAAGGGTTTCTTTTTTAATTGAATATTTCCTTTTTAAAAATAAATCCATTATATTAATGGGAATATATATATATATATATATATATATATATATATATATATATATATATATATATAACATTGTCTCTACGTCCACAGCAGGACTCGAACCTACTAACTCTGTATCAGAGTCCACGGTACTTTACCACTGAGCTAGACCCACGAAAAGTATGGGCGCTTAGCCGAAGCTAAGCGATGTTTCCCATACCCCCGGGCACCATACCCCCGGGCACAAAGCTCGTTTTGAAAGTTATTTCATCGACTCCTACCACATGCAGTGGACAACGAAAGAGATTTGAAATGCTTAACAATTCGCAAACAGGCGAAATTATTTACAAAAATTCGTTGTCCACTGCATGTGGCAGGATTCGATGAAATAACTTTCAAAACGAGCTTGGTGCCCGGGGGTATGGGGAAACATCGCTTAGCTTCGGCTAAGCGCCCATACTTTTCGTGGGTCTAGCTCAGTGGTAAAGTACCGTGGACTCTGATACAGAGTTAGCAGGTTCGAGTCCTGCTGTGGACGTAGAGACATTGTTTGTAAATAATTTCGCCTGTTTGCAAATTGTTAAGCATATATATATATATATATATATATATATATATATATATATATATATATATATATATATATATATATATATATATATATATGTCGTGCCGAATATGTAAAACTGGTCAATTAGCAAGAACTCATTTAAAGCTAAGTCCTTTCTGGAAATTTCTCTTATACGTTTAAAGATATCTTTTTTTATTAATGTTAATGTTAAATTTTTTAATTTTGCACGCAAAGAATCTTAGAAAACTTACCTAACCTTATTATAACAAGAGCAATTTATTTTAGCCTAACCCAACTAAATATATTTTAAATACGTTTACAATAATTTAATACTCAACAAACACAGTGAAATATATTTTTTTTCGTTAGGTTCAGAATGATTTTGGCGAAATTATTGCATACACAAATTTTCGCTTGTCTTATATGACAAGATGAGCGTTGCTATTTAAGCCAAGATCGCAAGTCCTGCCTATTCGGCACGACATATATATATATATATATATATATATATATATATATATATATATATATATATATATATATATATATATATATATATATATATATATATATTGTTTTTTGAGAGGAGGTAAACGAGGTTAATTATTCAACTTAATGTTCAAACTTGAATCATAATCTGTTTCAAAGTTTCTTGAGTCTGCGAGTGAATGAGATCTTGACTCGGCTCACTGTTTAACTAGCGAGGAAGCTGCATAATCAGGGTATTGAGGGAGCTTAAGTGACGTTACCACTGTCTAATTGACGTTTAAACTGTCTAATTAGCATTTCAACAGACTGTTGTTTAGTTGGTGATTCAGTTGGTCAGTAGGTGCTTCAGGTGGTCAGCAGGTGCTTCAGCTGGTCAGGATGTGTTTCAGCGGGTCAGGATGTGTTTCAGCGGGTCAACTGGAGTGTCAGCGAGTCTAGTGGCACCTCAGCGGGTTAATTGGCGTGTCAGCGGGTCAGCTGGCGTGTCGGCGGGTCAGCTGGCGTGTCAGCGGGTCAGTTGGCGTTTTACTTCTTTACCTCAGCCATCTCGATCATTAAACACATTTAACTCGTTTAACATAAGCGTCAACATTTTTTTAAGGCATACATCAGTTCTGGCTGGATTTTTTTATTTCTCTAATAAGCGACTCTATTTACACCAGTAAGAACTGCTATATTTTGGTCATATTTCGTCCGTAAGTTAAAACGTAGACACGTACACCCATGGAAGAAGAGGAGGAAGAATAGGAGATGGACGAGAGAGAAATCAAGAAAAAGGAGGATAAAGGAGAGTAGGGGGAAGAATAAGGGGAGGGAGAAAAGGAGGATGCAGGCGAAAAGGGGGATAAACACAAGAGTTTAACACATCTGTTTAGAAAGGTTTGGAAGTGGGTCTGGTAGGATGACATCTCTAGAGTGACACTAGAAGGCACTCTTATCCCTAGTGCCAAGAGTGAAAAAATAGAAAAGAGAATGAAAGAAAGAGGTAGAGACAGAGGCGGAGAGCTGGTTCAAAAAAGAGAACATTCTCATCATTTTAAGAGAAACACGAAAGGTGTAAACAGTGTCTACCACAGAAGAGAGAGAGAGAGAGAGAGAGAGAGAGAGAGAGAGAGAGAGAGAGAGAGAGAGAGAGAGAGAGAGAGAGAGAGAGAGAGAGAGAGAAATTAAATATTTAACGCCTTCCTTAAAAAGAGAAAGCTCTGTACAGTGTTTACCTTATAAACAGAAAGAGAGAAATATTATACAGTGTGACCCTCACATACAAAGCGTCTCCCTTATGTACAGATAAAAAGAGAAGCATTTTTTTTAGTGCTTACCTCAAAGAAACATATACACACTGCCCGTCTCATAAAAAAAAACATAATTTATCGGATTATTTACGAGATGTAGTAACCCCCTCCCCCCAAAAAATTAAAGCTAAATGCCAAAAGTTTACACTCAAAAATTCATTTACCGGAATTCATTACTCCGGCACATAATTGATTTTAACTCCGCTGTAATTCAATTTACGCGACTAGTGCCACACACACACACACACACACACACACACACACACACACACACACACACACACACACACACACACACATTCAGAAAACAACAGGTCACTATTTCACCGCCCAAGTCGATGACAGGTCCCATTTAGCGTACGATAAATGGGCTAATGGGAAAGTGGAAGGCAGGATTAAAAAAGCGAGGCTTGACCGCAGCTGTTGTGGCTGCTTCGAGGACCAGATGCCGCAGGCTAGATGTTATGATCACAACACATCAAAGCTGCTTCAGGGAGTGAATTGCAAAACGCCAGATTGTATTTCCAGCCAGAGTATACGAAGGCAGAATGACCGAAGTAAGCCAGGAAACAAGAGAACGGCAGAGTCAGTCAGAGAACACGAGAACAGATTGACCATGGACAGTCAGAGAACTCAAGAAGAGGAGTCAGTCACAGAACACGAACACACACACACAAATAACCCGCACATAAAAGAGAGGAGCTTACGACGACGTTTCCGTCCGGGTTATCTGTGTATCGTTCCAGTTACGGTATTGTGCCTTTTTTATATTAACACAAACACAAGTAGACGATAGTAAATAAGACGAATTTCCACGGAGATTACTGCTGTCCAACATAACGACACTCGCTCTTCAGAGTCAACTCCTGAATGGCCGAAGACCTCTTGTTTGCGGTTCTCTCGTACACTAAGCCTTTCGAAGACAGGCCACTACATGGCAAAGATCAACAGCTTCCTTCCACACAATGCCTTAATACCACAATTGTGGTATTTGTGTTCTTTTCACCCCAAAATAAATTACACTACCATAGCTGAAGGCTCGTCAATGCCCTCTCGCCCTATAGCTAAAAAATTACCATCTTTCCACACTGGCAAAAACCACAACCACTGCACCTCTTGTACCTAAAAACCACCACCCCAACAAAACCTGCCTTCGAAGACCACAACATAATAAATCACGCCCCAATAAGAACCGCTTCAAGAAAAAATGAAGTATCTCAAAAAAACACCTCCGTGAAAATATCTAACCGACACCCATAACACACACGCAAAAAAAAAAAAAGCACGATCTCCCACAGCACTTCTCTTAAAGACCACACAAACCACCCACAGAACGCCTCTCTCTGCTCCCTAGGGACTAACTGGCGAGACCAAGAGACTATTATCCTACAATAATTGCACAATAATTGGATTGCGTGGGTGAAAAAATCCTCTCTCACTCTCTCTGCCTCCCTGGCTCAATAGCCCATCTATCCCAGAGGCCGCGCGTCCCCCTCCCATCTATTGCAGAGGCAGTGCTACCCCCTCCCATCTCCCTCGTGACCGTAACTCTTCCCTAAATAGGGCATCCATTGGCCCGAACAAGGGAAGCGCAGGTGGAGAGACTCCCTCAGGGAAAGTTGGGGAGGATCCCCAGGTGGTATTAGCCGTAAACCCCGAGAGGAGCAACAGATGAGCCAGACCTGATGCTTCCAGCATCCACATGGCTGCCTGTGCAACCACATGCCTGCCTGCACTACCACCTACCTGCTTGTGCAGCTACATGCCTGCCTGCACTACCATCTACTTGCCTGTGCAACCACATGCCTGCCTTCACTACCGCCTGCCTGCCTATACTACTATCTGCCTGTTTGGATGGATGACCACCTGCCTGCTTGGACGACCATCTGCCCTCATGCACTACCACCTGTCTGCTTGCACTACCACACACAGACAAACAGACAGACAGACCGAAACACACACAAACACACACACACACACACACACACACTCCTGGCGGGGCCAGGAGCTGAGTTTCGATCCCTGCAACCACAATTAGGCGAGTACACATTCACACACACATACATACACACACACATACACACGCACACACACACACACACACACACACACACACACACACACACACACACACACATACACACGCACACACACACACACACACACACACACACACACACACACACACACACACACACACACACACATGGAGAAAAGATTCTTTACAGAAAACCAGCACGGATTTAGAAACGGCAGATCCTGTCTTACGAATTTGGTGAACTTTTGTGACAAAGTCACAGATATAAAACAAGGAAGACAGGGCTGGGAGGACTGCATCTTCTTGGACTGCAAGACAGCATCTGCTATAGTACCACACCCGAGATTACTTCTGAGATTAGAGGGGCAGGCAAGGTTAAATGACATGGTGCTCTAGTGGGTCAGGGAGTACCTGGATGACAGAGTAGCAGGAAGGAATGAGACTTCAGAATAAGGGATTAACGAGTAGGGTTCCACAAGGATAAGTACTGGGACAGCTGCTGTTCATAATATACGTGGACGACTAACCAGAACGGTGTTAGTCTTTTAAGTGACTGTTTGCTGTGGATAAAAGTAATTAGAAAAATAAGAGCAGGAGAGGATAGTTTTAACTTCCAGGTAACTCTTAATAGACAACAGATGTGTTCAAACAAGCGGCTTTACGAGTTTAACCCGAACACATGCAAGGTCATGCGAACTAGGGAAGGTGCGAGCAGTCCGGACGCTAAGTACAGCATGGGCGGAGAGAAGTTGCAAATATCAGAGAGTGAAAAGGACCTGGGGGTAAGTATAACTCCAAGCATATCGCCATCACTACACAAAGTATACAGCACCAGCTCAAGGGAGACCACAGGAACTGTTCACGGAGGGACGGGAGATCATTCATGCCTGTGCTAAGTGCAAGGGAGTGAGATAACTCACATTAAACGTGCTTTTTTATGAATTCATGGGATTTAACATCAAGAAATGTTAATATTTGTACCAGCAGCAGCAGCAGCAGCAGCAGCAGCAGCAGCAGCAGCAGCAGCAGCAGCAGTAGTAGTAGTAGTAGTAGTAGTAGTAGTAGTAGTAGTAGCAGTGAAAATTAAATAAGCAATAATAATTAATACAAGTCAAAGTTTTTTTGGCCTAAAAACATCCGAGTAGCCTTGGAAAGAAGCTCTGGCAAGCCTGGCACCCCTAGCCCGTCTGGCCCCCCTGGCCCCCCTGGCACACCTGGCCCGCCTGGCACCCCTGGCCCGTCTGGCACACCTGGCCCGCCTGGCACCCCTGGCCCGTCTGGCACACCTGGCCCGCCTGGCACCCCTGGCCCATCTGGCACACCTGGCCCGTCTGGCACACCTGACCCGTCTGGCACACCTGGCTCCCTGGCACACCTGCCCCCCCTGGCACCCCTGGGTCCAACCTTGCATCAGCAGTACATGCAAGATTAGCAAACCTCAGAACAGCATTCAGGAACCTGAACAAAGAATCCTGCAAACCCTCATATACGACGTAGATTACGCGGCTCCAGCGTGGAGCCCACACCTGATCAAGCACACGAAGATACCTGAAAAGTTCTAAATGTTTGCAACCAAACTAGTACCAGAATATTGAGAAACTGACCCTGACGAACTTGGCGAAGAGGACCAGGGGAGACATGATCACAAAGCACAAAATCTTAAGAGGAATTGATAGCCAGATAGGAACAGTGTGAAATAAGAGGACAAGGTGGAAGCTGAAGATACAGATAATGCATAGGGATGTTAGAAAGTATTTCTTAAGTCTCAGGGTGGTTAAAAATTCAATGCCGAACAGAGAAGAGATAAAAGATGGGGCCAGGAGCTGAGTCTCGACTCCCGCAACCACACCTCAGTGACAACAACCTGGTGAGCACACACACACACACACACACACACACACACACCAGACGTGTGGTAAGTCTGTTTACACCTGCTGACCCATGTTCACCCAGCAGAAAATAGGTACGTGGGTCGTGGGTAGCTTCCTGAAAGATAACGCTGAGGTGGAGCAACACGACCATAGCTCCAGTAACTACAAAAAATAGGTAATCAGAAATAGGTAATCAGAAATAGGTAATCAGAAATAGGTAATCAGAAATAGGTAATCAGAAACAATCAGAAACAATCAGAAACAGGCAATCGGAAACATATAATCAGAAACAGGCAATCAGAAACAGATAATCAGAAACAGATAATCAGAAACAGGCAATCAGAAACAGATAATCAGAAACATATAATCAGAAACAGGCAATCAGAAACATATAATCAGAAACAGGCAATCAGAAATAGGTAATCCTAACAGGCATTCCCAATAAGATAATTACACACTCACAGGTACCATAAAGTCAACTCTTTACAAATTCTCTCTCTCTCTCTCTCTCTCTTTCTCTCTCTCTCGCTCGCTCCTCTACATCATCAAGATCACCTTCCCACTTCCTCTTCCTACTAGTCCTCGTTTGCATAGCTCCTCTTTTTCATTATCTCTTCATCTTATTACTCTGAATCATCGATTTTTCTCCAGTTATTTTCCTTTCCTTCCTTTTTTTTTGTTTTATTACTCTCTTCTTTCTCCTTTATTCGGTTACTGTTATGTCTGCCAGTCATTCATTGTTGCCTGTCTCCTGCATTCTCTCTTACCTCTCTCTCTTCCCCCTTTATTCCATTACCCTTCCCCACTTTCCTTCATTTCACCATCTTTTCCCTCAGTTCTTCACCCTTTCCCCTTTAATTCATCCTATCACTTCTCCCTCCTTCAATTCATCCTTTTATCTTAAATTCTCCTTCCTCTATTCTCCCTTTATCCACCATGTCTTTTCTTCGCTCTTTCCAGACCCTCCATGCTCCCCTGTCATCCTACCTCCCTCCCTCCCTTGCCAACTCCATCACTCCTTCACTCCATTTAACTCCATCATCCACGCCTGACATTTCTCACTTTAAATTCCCACCAAACATTTTTCCATCCCCTCAACTCCATCACTCTCCTTCCTCCCCTCCATCACTCTCCCTTCTTCCCTCCCTCCCGTTTCCTCAACCAGATACCTGCAACTCCACAAGCCTGAAAAATTGAAAAAAAGTGAAACTGACTGTAGGTCTACCGGCCTGTGGAGATAAAAGAAGGCATCATCCTAGGGTAGCAGACACTGATACAGCCCCACCTCAAGCATCATCCTAGGGTAGCAGACACTGATACAGCCCCACCTCAAGCATCATCCTAGGGTAGCAAACACTGATACAGCCCCACCTCAAGCATCATCCTAGGGTAGCAAACACTGATACAGCCCCACCTCAAGCATCATCCTAGGGTAGCAGACACTGATACAGCCCCACATCAAGCATCATCCTAGGGTAGCAAACACTGATACAGCCCCACCTCAAGCATCATCCTAGGGTAGCAGACACTGATACAGCCCCACCTCAAGCATCATCCTAGGGTAGCAAACACTGATACAGCCCCACCTCAAGCATCATCCTAGGGTAGCAGACACTGATACAGCCCCACCTCAAGCATCATCCTAGGGTAGCAAACACTGATACAGCCCCACCTCAAGCATCATCCTAGGGTAGCAGACACTGATACAGCCCCACCTCAAGCATCATCCTAGGGTAGCAAACTGTGAGGGAAAAGTAGGTGTAAGTGGGGTTAAGGTTGTTCGGGCAACCAGGAACCATTAGTTACGTCGCGTGCACCCCCCCCCCCTCCTCTCTGGCGGGCTGGGGCGAAACTAGTTCCTGGTGTCCGATTTGTTAGTTTCTACTCCTGGTAATATTGACCTTACCTGGTGTGGGTTGAAGTTTGGAGAGTCACTTCACCTCCACCAGGTAGGGTGATATACCAGGAGTATCACTGTTTGTTTCTTTATTTTGTTTGCTGGTTACCAGTAATGATTTTGGCATTTATCATTCTTTTCAATTCTTAAATGTTATATTATCATAACTATGGGTAACCAGTTTATTTTCTCTTATTTACCAGCTCTGTTCCTGGCGTGGTCTTCCAGGATAGACGCCAGATAAAGGAGCAAGACGTGTTAATAATACTTATTAACATTATTCTACTACTACCGGCCCTTACCTATTCTACTTGTGCTCCATCCAAGTGGTAGGAGATTCCAGAACATCGGATTACCATCTGCCCAGGATAACCTACATAAATAACATCAGAGGAACTATCCAGGGCCATACCTACTCCTGCCCAACTAAAAGAAACTGAAGGCCAATTTTTTTTATTATATTTAAATTTTAAGTAAAATTCTCAAAAATCATTATTCTCATTTTTCCTAAGTTATTTCTTTATTTATTTATTTTTCCATTAATTTTTGTTCAGTTGGAAGGCGTTCCACTGACACAAACACTGATACAGCCCCACCTCAAGCATCATCCTAGGGTAGCAGACACTGATACAGCCCCACCTCAAGCATCATCCTAGGGTAGCAGACACTGATACAGCCCCACCTCAAGCATCATCCTAGGGTAGCAGACACTGATACAGCCCCACCTCAAGCATCATCCTAGGGTAGCAGACACTGATACAGCCCCACCTCAAGCATCATCCTAGGGTAGCAGACACTGATACAGTCCCACCTCAAGCATCATCCTAGGGTAGCAGACACTGATACAGCCCCACCTCAAGCATCATCCTAGGGTAGCAGACACTGATACAGCCCCACCTCAAGCATCATCCTAGGGTAGCAAACACTGATACAGCCCCACCTCAAGCATCATCCTAGGGTAGCAGACACTGATACAGACCCACCTCAAGGATCATCCTAGGGTAGCAGACACTGATACAGCCCCACCTCAAACATCATCCTAGGGTAGCAGACACTGATACAGTCCCACCTCAAGCATCATCCTAGGGTAGCAAACACTGATACAGCCCCACCTCGAGCATCATCCTAGGGTAGCAGACACTGATACAGCCCCACCTCAAGCATCATCCTAGGGTAGCAGACACTGATACAGCCCCACCTCAAGCATCATCCTAGGGTAGCAGACACTGATACAGCCCCACCTCAAGCATCATCCTAGGGTAGCAGACACTGATACAGCCCCACCTCAAGGATCATCCTAGGGTAGCAGACACTGATACAGCCCCACCTCAAGCATCATCCTAGGGTAGCAGACACTGATACAGTCCCACCTCAAGCATCATCCTAGGGTAGCAGACACTGATACAGCCCCACCTCAAGCATCATCCTAGGGTAGTAGACACTGATACAGCCCCACATCAAGCATCATCCTAGGGTAGCAAACACTGATACAGCCCCACCTCAAGCATCATCCTAGGGTAGCAGACACTGATACAGCCCCACCTCAAGCATCATCCTAGGGTAGCAGACACTGATACAGCCCCACCTCAAGCATCATCCTAGGGTAGCAGACACTGATACAGCCCCACATCAAGCATCATCCTAGGGTAGCAGACACTGATACAGCCCCACCTCAAGCATCATCCTAGGGTAGCAGACACTGATACAGCCCCACCTCAAGCATCATCCTAGGGTAGCAGACACTGATACAGCCCCACATCAAGCATCATCCTAGGGTAGCAGACACTGATACAGCCCCACCTCAAGCATCATCCTAGGGTAGCAGACACTGATACAGCCCCACCTCAAGCATCATCCTAGTTTAGAAAACACTTATACAATCCCAACGCATCATCCTACGCTATAAGCGTCAACACCAAAATTAGTGAAAAAAAAGACTAACAGATCACGCAACGTGGAGCGCAGGTGACAGCAATATCGTAATTTACACCTGTAGAATACTGGAGTGACTGGTGCCAAATCTACACACTGAAAGATATTCTTGCGGTGACATAGATATGCTAAAAAATAACTATGAGCCTGTGGGGTCCAAGGCTCTTCATCGTTCATCATACATATTTGAAATTACCATTTCAACTTTAATTAGCGCTCAAGAAAAGGGAATTCTATGCAATTCTTCAGGCCATTTTTCACGGAATCAAAATGTCAAGGTCACGTTGGCCTGCACGCTGCTAGCACCAACAACCTGAATGATCAAGTTG
>NW_027195162.1:137500-155000 GCF_038502225.1 Cherax quadricarinatus
AAAGGGACGATATTCATTGAGTGCTTCTGCTTCATCTAGTTCAACCTTTGTTGATAGTGTCAAGTTTCATTGTTGTGTATGATGTCCAGCAGTCACTGGTGAGCCCTTTCTCAGGAGTATTTTGTTACTTCTATCACTGTTGTGTAAGGTAGTGTCCAACAGTCACTGCTGTAGCCTTTCTCGTGGACTCGATGTTGAATCTTGTGTTTCCTCTCCTGTCTCTGTCAACCGTTCGCTTTGCTCTTCACAGACTTATTCGTCGTTTTTCGTGATCTCTCTCCTCATCCAGTATTATTACATTGTCCATTGCCATCATATTTCTTCTGATGTGGCTGTCTAGCAGTTTCGTCTCAGATTTGGCATTAGCTGTTGTGATGTTCTCAAACTGTCTCTTAACTTTTCTCAGTTCTTCTCTCATTTTTTTGCTCCTTAACTTGCTTTCTATAATTTTTCCGTTGCTTTTGATTTTCCCCCCAACATCTTTCTTCTTCCCATTTGTAATGATGTGAGTTTGTAGACAGGAGGTCGTAGATGCAGTAGAAGGTTACGTCTACACAACAGACTAGATACAGCTTTATCTTTGTGTGGGTACACCAGATAGGACGTCGTTTGAGGGTAGCCAGGAGCCAGTCCTAAGGAGTCTTGACTGAAGATCAGGTGGGCGAAGAGCGACAGAAATGGAAGGCAACGTGGATAGAACTCCGGTGTCCGTCCACGGGAGGGAAGTTTAGAAATATAGGCCTTAGGCCAGTACTCCTTCTAGTGGGATGTGAACCAGGTGGGTAGACATACTGTCTACACACTGCTACTTCTTTATGTACTCACCTGTATGTTGTTGCAGGGGTCGATTCGACGCTCCTGGTGCCGCTTCTCAATTTGCCGCATGCCAGGTTCATTTTTTCCCCCTAGCCTTGTATCAGTTCTTAAAATTATTCACAGAACTGTTTCCATCACTTCGTCAAGGTCATCCTACTTCCCGACCATCCTGACGCTGAAGAAATACTTCCTGACATCCCTGTGGTTCGCCTCTCTACTGAGTCTCCTAGTACCTGTTTCCCGTGTGTGTGTGTACTCACCTGTACTCACCTAGTTGAGGTTGCAGGGGTCGAGTCCGAGCTCCTGGCCCCGCCTCTTCACTGGTCGCTACTAGGTCACTCTCCCTGAACCGTGAGCTTTATCATACCTCTGCTTAAAGCTATGTATGGATCCTGCCTCCACTACATCGCTTCCCAAACTATTCCACTTACTGACTACTCTGTGGCTGAAGAAATACTTCCTAACATCCCTGTGATTCATCTGTGTCTTCAACTTCCAACTGTGTCCCCTTGTTACTGTGTCCAATCTCTGGAACATCCTGTCTTTGTCCACCTTGTCAATTCCTCTCAGTATTTTGTATGTCGTTAATATGTCCCCCCTATCTCTCCTGTCCTCCAGTGTCGTCAGGTTGATTTCCCTTAACCTCTCCTCGTAGGACATACCTCTTAGCTCTGGGACTAGTCTTGTTGGAAACCTTTGCACTTTCTCTAGTTACTTTATGTGCTTGGCTAGGTGTGGGTTCCAAACTGGTGCCGCATACTCCAATATGGGCCTAACGTACACGGTGTACAGGGTCCTGAACGAATCCTTATTAAGGTGTCGGAATGCTGTTCTGAAGTTTGCCAGGCGCCCATATGCTGCAGCCGTTATTTGGTTGATGTGCGCTTCAGGAGATGTGCCTGGTGTTATACTCACCCCAAAATCTTTATCCTTGAGTGAGGTTTGTAGTCTCTGGCCCCTCTAGACTGTACTCCCTCTGCGGTCTTCTTTGCCCTTTCCCAATCTTCATGACTTTGCACTTGGTGGGATTGAACTCCAGGAGCCAATTGCTGGACCAGGTCTGCAGCCTGTCTAGATCCCTTTGTAGTTCTGCCTGGTCTTCGATCGAGTGAATTCTTCTCATCAACTTCACGTTATCTGCAAACAGGGACACCTCAGAGTCTATTCCTTCCATCATGTCGTTCACAAATACCAGAAACAGCACTGGTCCTAGGAGTGACCCCTGTGGGACCCCGCTGGTCACAGGTGCCCACTCTGACACCTCGCCACGTACCATGACTCGCTGCTGTCTTCCTGATAAGTATTCCCTGTTATCCCTGCTTGGTCCTCCAGTTTTTGCTCAAATCTCTTGTGTGGAACTGTGTCAAACGCCTTCTTGCAGTCCAAGAAAATGCAATCCAACCACCCCTCTCTCTCTTGTCTTACTGCTGTCACCATGTCATAGAACTCCAGTAGGTTCGTGACACAGGATTTCCCGTCCCTGAAACCATGTTGGCTGCTGTTAATGAGATCATTCCTTTCTAGGTGTTCCACCATTCTTCTCCTGATAATCTTCTCCATGATTTTGCATACTATACATGTCAGTGACACTGGTCTGTAGTTTAATGCTTCATGTCTGTCTCCTTTTTTAAAGATTAGGACTACATTTGCTGTCTTCCATGCCTCAGGCAATCTCCCTGTTTCGATAGATGTATTGAATATTGTTAGGGGTACACATAGCACCTCTGCTCCCTCTCTCAGGATCCATGGGGAGATGTTATCTGGACCCATTGTCTTTGAGGTATCTGGCTCACTCAGAAGCCTCTTCACTTCTTCCTCGGTTGTGTGCACTGTGTCCAGCTCTTGGTGGTGTGCCCCACCTCTCCGTCTTTCTGGAGCCCCTTCTGTCTCCTCTGTGAACACTTCTTTGAATCTCTTGTTGAGTTCCTCACATACTTCACGGTCATTTCTTGTTGTCTCTCCTCCTTCCTTCCTTAGCCTGATTACCTGGTCCTTGACTGTTGTTTTCCTCCTGATGTGGCTGTATAACAGCTTCGGGTCAGATTTGGCTTTCACTGCTATGTCGTTTTCATAGTGTGTGTGTGTGTGTGTGTGTGTGTGTGTGTGTGTGTGTGTGTGTGTGTGTGTGTGTGTGTACTCACCTAGTTGAGGTTGCGGGGGTCGAGTCCGAGCTCCTGGCCCCGCCTCTTCACTGATCGTGTGTGTGTGTGTGTGCATGCATATTTGTGTTGCAGGGATTGAGTCACAGCTCCTGGCCCAGCCTCTTCGCTGATCGCTACTAGGTCCACTCTCCCTGTTCCAAGAGCTTTATCATACCTCTTCTTAAATCTACGTATGGCTCCTGCCTCCACTACATCGCTCTCCAGTGTGTGTGTTTGTGTGTGTGTGTGTGTGTGTGTGCGCACATTCATGCTTACCTGTGCATAAATTCACACATGCTTGCGAGCCTGTGCGCACGCGCGTGCCAATTTGCGCGCCATATGCACTACAAAAAAAAAGAATAAATAAATCTCCTTACTAATTTTTGGCCTAAATTAAAATTTATTTATTCGCATCATACGACTTAAATTCCAGCAATTATTTATTGACAAAAAAATTAAAGGACACGAAGCGCAGCATTGACTTAATTAGTCGACCATCAAAAAGAACGACGGTGATTAAATCACGACGACAAGAATAAAGTAATTCCTTTGACTCTTGACTCAATTTTTTTTTTCTCTCTCTCTCTCTCTCTCTCGTTTTTTCCTCTCTTTTTTGTCTTTTTCCACTAGTTGTTTATTCCTTTACTTCATATGTTTGTACGTAACTTTCTCTCTTTCTCTCTCTCTCTCTCTCTCTCTCTCTCTCTCTCTCTCTCTCTCTCTCTCTCTCTCTCTCTCTCTCTCTCTCTCTCTCTCTCTCTCGCTCTCTCTCTCTCTTTGTAGTTCAAAAAAAATGTTTAGGCTCTCGGATAATTTTAAGTGTTTAGGTCTGGGAGAATTAAGAAATGTTTATAAATGATGAATTTAGAAATGTTTAGGTTGGGAGGAGTCAGAAATGTTTAGGCCCGAGATAATTTAGAAATGTTTAGGTCTTCCAGAATTTAGAAATGCTTAGGTTTTCCAGAATTTAGAAATGCTTAGGTCTTCCAGAATTTAGAAATGTTTAGGTCTTCCAGAATTTAGAAATGCTTAGGTCTTCCAGAATTTAGAAATGTTTAGGTCTTCCAGAATTTAGAAATGTTTTGGTATGCCAGAATTTAGAAATGTTTAGGTCTTCCAGAATTTAGAAATGTTTAGGTCTTCCAGAATTTAGAAATGTTTAGGTCTTCCAGAATTTAGAAATGTTTAGGTCTTCCAGAATTTAGAAATGTTTAGGTCTTCCAGAATTTAGAAATGTTTAGGTCTGAGAGAATTTAGAAATGTTTAGGTCTGAGAGAATTTAGAAATGTTTAGGTCTGAGAGAATTTAGAAATGTTTAGGTCTGAGAGAATTTAGAAATGTTTAGGTCTGAGAGAATTTAGAAATGTTTAGGTCTGGGATAATTCCGAAATGTTCAGACCTGGGATTGTAAAAACGGGATTCGGGTGATGTTTTGCCCGCTTCATCCTCACGTAAGTACTACATGATGTCTAGGGGGTCAACGCCCCCGCAGCGCGGTCCCAGATCAGACCTCCTGGTAAATGAAATCCTGATCAATCAGCCTGTTACTACTGCTCACACGTAACGGTGAGGTCTTTCAGACAATACTGATAAAGGTACAAACACGTCATCCGAAACGCCTAAGGTAAGTTGAATATTGTAAACGTAAAAGATTTTTAACTTCTCTTTTGATAAATTATCAATAATAGCAACAACAACAACAACAACAGCAGCAGCAGCAACAACAACAATAACAACAGCAGCAGCAACAAATGGCGGCGCGCAGGCAGCAGAAACCCGGCGGCGGCGGCGGCAGCAGCAACGGCGGCGGCGGCAGCAGCAGCAACCGGCGCACGCACGCAATGGCGGCCAACAGCACAGCACAATGGCGCAGCGGCAACAGCACAATAATGGCGGCGGCAGCGCAGCAACACGGCAGCGCGCAGCAGCAGCGGCAGCGGCAACCAACAACGCAGCGGCAGCGCAGCGCACACGGCGGCACAGAAAGGCGGCAGCGGCGCGGCAACGCAACAATGGCGGCGGCCAGCAACGAGCATGGCGGCGGCGGCAGCAGCGGCCAATGGCGGCGGCGGCAGCAGCAGCAACAATGGCGGCGCGGCAGCAGCAAAAACAATGGCAGCGGCAACAGCAACAAAAATGAGCGGCAGGCAACACAACAACAAGGCGGCGGCAGCAGCGCAACATGGCAGCGCGCAGCAACAGCAACAATGGCAGGCGGCAACAGCAAAAACACCAATAATCAATAATAATTTTAAAATTTAATAATAATAATAATAATAATAATAATAATTTCAATAATTATAAATAATTATTGAAATTATTATTATTATTATTATCTGACACTCTGTCATTACCTGTTCAACCAGACTATTGGTACTCGCGTCTCGCAGGTTCACGGAGCCATGTTAAAGACTGTGCGTATCATATGCCAAGAATTGCGTATATTCCAGGATAGCATATTATGGAGAGTACGCACCAAATTCCAGCGTGAGTATATCGTATTTAATATAGCGCTTTGATGCTAATTTTTATCATACCCATCTGGTACAATGGCAATTTTTGAATATTTCGAAAAAAAATTTATCTGCAGACGCCCAGCTAATATTGCATCGTGAATGTAAAGACTTCAGTTTAATAATATAGTTATCCCTGCCAGTAACATTCTTTGATTCCTGATATTAATTATACTACACACAAAACAATAAGTCCAGCGTGTATAACCCGTATAATCATTCACTACTGCACTCGGTATACTGTCTAGTCTGTCATTATTATATAAGAATTAACTTGTGTAACTGTATCTATCACATCTGAGAATTTCCTCTGTATCTGTTACAGAGTACAAAGTTCAAGAGTACAAAATTCTACGTCTTGTGAGTTTTTACGATCCTCGAGTCGTTGTGTCCCTTCAACCCAACCATACTGCTTGTCCTTGAGCCGTTGTGTCCCTTTAACCCAACCATACTGCTTGTTCTTGAGTCGTTGTGTCCCTTCAACCCAACCAAAATGCTTGTCCTTGAGCCGTTGTGTCCCTTTAACCCAACCATACTGCTTGTCCTTGAGCCGTTGTGTCCCTTTAACCCAACCATACTGCTTGTCCTCGGGTCGTTGTGTCCCTTCAACCCAACCATACTGCTTGTCCTCGGGTCGTTGTGTCCCTTCAACCCAACAACACCGCTCGTCCCTTCAATCCAACCATAACAAAATCTTGTTATAAACTTCGGCAAGGTTCAGTACTTGCTATTACTTTGACAAGTTTTACTCTGTGTAAAGCCTTACAGCATGACTTGATAAAGCCCTACACACAGCGAAACGCTGTGAGGTAAGAGCTTGCCCTGCAATTCGTCTCCTGTCTTCACACTTGTCAATTCGCCATTTCGCCCAATTATTGTTTCATGGTGCACGTCCATTAACTCCTGTGAGCTCTTGCCAGAGAGTCTTGTTGACGATAAAACGCAAAAGACGTTTTGCCTACATCAAGGTTTGTTAGGTGAAACATCGAATCGGACACTGAATATGACGCACGTACGTTCGTGAACTGGGTATCTTCCCTCCTCAAACGTTTCGCATTCACAAGAACGTTTAGCACTTATTGTGCTAAACGTAATCTCTTTCCATCATTCGCCGGCTCGTAGTCGGTGACGGGGGAAACAGCGTCGGCTTCCTTGCCGGAGGCTGGAGGATGGAATCCTCAACGCTACCTCAACACTCCAGTGTAACGCGGATAACACTACTCAGACTTCGCCTTAATTCACAGCCTTCGTTTAACCTATTAAACGACGATGAGAATTTAAAATTACGAATGACGACGTTTCGTGCCGGGAGTGTCGACAAAAATATACCCAGAGCGGCGCAGAGACACGCGCAGGACCAATAATCACCCGGAGTCACGTAGCAAACACACGGAATTACCACAAGTCGCAAACAAAAAAAGAAACGATAATCCCTCAGAGAGGAAAATAATCACGGTCGACGGACAATAAAAACGCTGAGAACGAAGCAGAAAACAAAACAAAGAACCTGAAGAACAAAATTACAGAGAACTATGAATAATAATCACAGACAGTAATATAATTGCGTATAATAAAAGAGATAATTATAGGGGCAACTAATAATTATGACTGATTATACGTATATATAATAAATATATATATATATATATATATATATATATATATATATATATATATATATATATATATATATATATATATATATATATATATATATATATTTTTTTTTTATCACATGGCCATTCCCCCAAGGCAGGATTGAAAAGAAAAACTTTCACCATCATTCCTCCATCACTGTCTTGCCAAAAGGGGTGCTTTACACTACATTTTTTAAACTGCAATTCACCCTCCTTTAGAGTGCAGGCACTGTACTTCCCATCTCAGGACTCAAGTCCCGGGCCCGCCGGGTTTCCCGAACCTTCATAAATGTTCTTGCTCACCTCCCAAAAGCCCTCAAATATTAAAACCATTCGTCTCCATTCACTCCTATCAAACACGTTCACGCACCCTGCTGGAAGTCCAAGCCCTCGCACACAAAACCTCCTTTACCTTTTACCTTCCTAGGCCGGGCCCTACCCCGCCTTCCTTCCACTACAGACTGATACACTCTTGAAATCATTCTGTTTCGCTCCATTCTCTCATGTCCGAACCACCTCAACAACCCTTCCTCAGCCCTCTGGACAACAGTTTTGAATCCACACCTCCCTAACTTCCAAACTACAATTCTCTGCATTATATTCACACCACACATTGCCCTCAGACACGCATCTCCACTGCCTCCAGCCTTTCCCCCTGCAACATTCATCACCCATCTTCACACCCATATAAGAGTGTTGGTAAAACTATACTCTCCACATTCCCTCTTTGCTCCACAGACTCCTAAGTGCACCACTCACCCTTTTCCCCCCATCAATTCTATGATTCACCTCATCCTTCATAGACCCATCCGCTGACACGTCCACTCCCAAATTATCTTTTATTCTCCAAACCCCCCCCTTAACCAACAATTTTTCCCCCTTTTTTTTGCCCCCTAATTTCTTGTATTTTTTATTTTCTCTTTTTCCCCTTAAATTTTATTTTTTTAAACTAAACCCCTTTCATCAAAGAAACTTAAACTCCATTTTTTTACCTTTTTTTTAACCACCCTTTTCCCAAAACCCTCCAATTTTTTCCCCTACTTTAATTAAACAACATTACTCCACCTTGCAAGGGCCCCTTTTTACTAAATAACCCTTTTTCCCCCAAAAACCCCCCTTCCTCAAAAAATTTCCTTTTTCTTCCCTCCCCACCCATACCCTTAAAATTGCCCCCCCCATCCCCCTTTACTTTTTAATCCAAAACCCCAAAAAATTTACCTTTAAAAATATTTTCTTTTTTTCCTTAAAAGGGACCCCCAAACCCTTCCTTCCTCCTTTTCTCTACCCTTTTCTCAGTTTTATTTAAATTTCCAAATTCTTCCCAAACCAGGAACTCCCTTTACCCCTTTTTTCACTTTTTTCCCCCTTAAAAAAGGAAACATAAACCTTTTTTTCCCAACCCCAAACCCATCCCATCATTTTTTTTACCAACCCCCAAAACTTTTTCCCATTTTTAAAATTTTTTCTTTTCCCCTTCCCCTTTTTTTTATTCCCAGAATTCCCAAAAAGGCCTTTCTCCCCATTTTTTTCCCCTCCTTCCCAAAAACACCCCCATCTTACCAAAAAACCCTTTTCCCCCACTTCCCAATCCCCAATTAAAAATTTTAAAGGCAAATTTTTGAAGGAAAACTTGTTAAATTATTTTCTTCTATTTTAAAAAATTTTTTGAAAATTAATTCCCATTTGTCCCTTTTTTTTGTTACCACTTTTAACCCCCCCCAAACCCTTTCCTCCTTCATCACCCCTTTTTAATTTCTTGTTTTTCCTCATTTTTTACATGTCTTCCCCAATGTTTTTCCCCTCCCCCCACTTTTTAAAAAATTTTAAATTAAATAATTTTAAACCTCCCCCATCTTTAATTTATGCCCCATTGTTTATTAAACTTTTTAATTTCCCCAAGCCCCTCTTTTTTTAAAATTACCCCCTTTCCCCAAAAATTCTTTTTTTGTATATTTTTTATTAATTATAAAAAAATTTATAATTTGGGGCCCCTTAAAAAGAACCCTGAACTACTAACCCTTTTTTATTAAAACAAAAAAAAATTTTTTTTGCTACCAATTTTTAAATTTTTTTATTTTTTTTTAAATTAATTTCCCTAAACAAACCCCAAAAAAAATTAAATATTTTTTTTGGAAAAAATTTCCAAAATTTTCCTTTTTACAAAATTTTCCCCACTTTCTATTGGAAAAGGGCCCCTTTCATTTTTCCCAAAATCCCCCCCAATTCCCTCCTTTCTCCCATATAATTATAATTTATATTTATTTAATAATAATTTTAATTTCAATCTATTTTTTTCCCCTTCCAAAACCTTAAATTAGTCCCTTTTCCTAACTTTAGATATAATTTTCCCATTAATTTTAAAAAAAATTAAATTTGCCCAAAAAGGACTAATTTCCCCTTTATTAAACACGCAATTTTTTTGCCCCCCTTAGCCTTAAATATTTTTAAAAAGTTTTTTTTCTTTTTATAAACACCGGAAATTATTTTTTGTCCGGATTTTAGCGTTTGCATACAAAAAATTTTTCCCTTCCTAAAATGGAAAAAAATAAAAAAGCGGCTTTTTAAAAAAGGGCCAGATTTTTAAATTTCCCATTAACTTGAATTAAAATTATATAAAATATTTTATTAGCTTTTTAAAAACCACAACCCCAAAACAAAAATTGGGGTTTTTTACGATTAAAGGGTTAAATTTCAAAAATTTTTTTAAAAAAAATTATTATTTATAAAAAAAAAAAAAAGGATATGGGAACGGGGGAAAGTAAAAAGGGGGGGCGCGACTTCATCCCAAACTGGATTTTATGGAAACCTTTCCCGAAATAATTTTTTCTCGAAAATTTTCACCTCGCTCGACTACACAGTGAATTACTAAGAAGAGCAAATGATAATAATAATAATAATAATAATATTATTATTATTATTATTAATTAAACTTGATATTTTACCAGTAACACCGAGTATTAGCTTCTCCCCGAAGATTAAAGCAAGGACGCTGGAAACAAAGTTCTTGTCAAGGACGCTGGAAGCTTCCGTCACGCAGCGTCTGTCAAGGACGCTGGAAACAAAGTTCTTGTCAAGGACGCTGGGCTTGCCCGCGCGTCTGCGGGACGCTGGAAAAAAAGTTCGCGGGACGCGGGAAAGCTTCGTCACGCAGCGTCGTAGGACGCTAAAAAAGTTTTTGCACAACCCACGCCTGTCGGGGACGCGGGGTTTTTGCCACCAACCCGCCCTTTCCAGAGTAAACTTCTTGTCAGGGCGAGTTCCCTCAGCACGGGCCAAAAAAATTCTGTGGGCCCGGAAGCCCCAGAGGTTTGTCAAACCTAAAAACCATTGGGCCCTGTGGCTTTTGGGTCCCTTGGCAATTTTGTTTTGCCAGAGTTTGGGAAGTGCCAAAAAAACAGCCCCCAAAAACCTTTTTAAAACCCATTTTAAACGGAATGTTCCCCTCCCCCCCACTCCCAACACCAACACAAAAAAAAAACCAAAAAACAGAACACAACGAAACACCACACACACACACACAACACCAAAACCCACACACACCCACACACACACGCACACACCCCCACACACACACACACACACACACACACACACACACACACACACACTATTTTGCTTGCTGTTGATTCAGAGTATTGATTTTATTGTTTTATTTTTATTTATTATATATATAATATATATATATATATATATATATATATATATATATATATATATAATATATATATATATATATTATTTGAATTTTAAAAACTGGTAAATTGAAGAACTCTTTAAAATTAAGTCTTTTAAATTTTTCTTATTTTAAAAAGATATTTTTTTTCATTTTAAAATTTTTTTTAAAAAGTTAAAAAAATTCCCTTTTTAAAACAAAAAATTTTTTTGAAAACTTTTTTTTTTTTAAAAAAATTAAATACAAAAAACAAAAAAATATTTTTTTCTTAGGTTCAGAATGATTTTGGGAAATTTTATACAAAAATTTTCCTTGTCTACTTTGTTTTAAGAAATGAATTTTGTTTTTGTTTAAAATATAAAATTTTAAATTTTTTTAAAATTATATATATATATATATTTTATATATATATATATATATATATAAAATTCTTGAATAATTAAATTAAATTACAAAATTTTAAAATTAAGTCTTTTTAAATTTTCGTTTTTAAAGAATATATTTTTTTTATTTAATGTAAAAATTAAAAATTTTTATATCAAAAAAACCTTTAAAAAAACCCCTAACCTTATTAAAAAACCCGCAAAATTTGTGAATCAACAAAATATATTTTAGATAAGTTTACAAAAATTTAATAATAAACAAACTCAATGAAATATATTTTTTCCGTTAGGTTCAGAAGGGTTTTTTGGAAATTTTGCATACACAAATTTTCCTTTGTTTATTCGGAAAGAAGAGCGTTCTTTGCCAAAATTCCTTTTACCTATCTTATTCTTCATCACTAGCCTTTTACTACCCCATTACCTCTCTCTCTTCTACAATCACTTTCCCTCTCACCTTTACAATCGCTTCTCCTCTCATCTCTACAATCATTTCCCCTCTAACCTCTACAATCGCTCTCCCATTTCATCATAACCATCCAGCAGTGACTGGTCACCACCATCACTATCATCAACAGTGACTGGTCACCACCACCACCATCATCAACAGTGACTGGTCACCACCACCACCATCATCAACAGTGACGGGTTTCACCCCCAAACCCCATTAAAAGTGATGGTCACCACCACCACCACCATCATCAACAGTGACTTGGTCAACTAAAATATCCCAACAAAAAATCCCTCAAGCGTTTCAATAAATCATTTTCGGGGTATGTTTCCCTTCCTTTTGGATCCCCTCCCTTTCCCCTACTCTCCCCTTCCCCCTACTCTCCCCTCCCCCGTTCTCCCCTCTCCCCTCCACCAATTCTTTCCCATGGGTTATCATCCAAAATACCATTTGTAGTGGGAGGAGGAGGTAAGGAAGAGGAAG
Source organism: Cherax quadricarinatus (assembly GCF_038502225.1). Lineage (NCBI taxonomy): Eukaryota > Metazoa > Arthropoda > Malacostraca > Decapoda > Parastacidae > Cherax > Cherax quadricarinatus. The sequence goes on from NW_027195162.1 coordinate 149,595, forward strand.
GAAAGAAGGGATAGGGGAAGGGGAAGGAGGGAGGGGGATGTGAGAGAGAAGAAACTGATATGACGCAAATCCTGAAGGCATTGTGCAGTACGTTGCGAGATGTCTGACGTTTGTCTCTGTCTCTCCTCCTGTCTGTCTGTCTGTCTGTCTGTCTCTCTTTCTCTCTCTCTCTTTTCCCCCCCCACACACCCGCGATAAGAGATCTAACCTTTTTGCAAAAAACCTGCTTTTTCCACCCAGGACATTTTACAAGCTTTAAATATGAGAATCATGTGTGTTTATTCAGAGATGGGAAGCTTCTTAAAGCTGCCAGTCTACTCCAGCTCACTTATTATACAGAGTAATGGTGTATGGTGAGCTTTTTAAAAGGAGAGAGAGAAAGAAGAGAGAAGGAAAAAAATGCCGGTACCCCACCCTTTATCATTCATCTGATTTTGCATCATATCTTATTCTCCTTATATTACTTTCTCTTTCAAGTAGACTTGCCTGTTAGACTCAGTCTCTCTCTCTCTCTCTCTCTCCCCATCTTTCGTTTCACAACTCTCCCTCCGCGTCCTTTCCTATGTCCTTCCCTCCCTCTCTCCATCTCTTTTATACTCCTCCTTCCTTCCTCAACCCTACTCTCTCTCCCCTTCCATCCCTTCCTTCATTTTTTATTGTTTACTCTGTTTCCTCCCTCCTCCCCCTCTCCTTCATTTCTTAGCAATCTCTTCATCTCCTTTTCCCTGGAGTTTCACAGTACAAATGCGGAGTCCGACTGAGTCACTGTACTAATTTTTTTTACTAATCTACCCAACGATCCTCTCAAGCCCAAATTTCGTTCCCCTTTAAATTATAATATATATATATATATATATATATATATATATATATTTTTAAATATATATATTTTTTTTTGGGGTGTGTGTGTGTGTGTGTGTGTGTGTGTGTGTGTGTGTGTGTGTGTTTTTTTTAAAAAAATTCAAAGGAATTGAATGTAGCCTGGTTTCTTTTACAACCCAAATATCATCAGGGTTCAATTTTTCAAATAATGCTAATTTATGAAAAGGGAATACAAGATTTCTCATTAATACAAAAGAGAAAATAAAATATGGTAAAAACTTTTTCCCAAAAGCTTTTAATACCAGGTATGGAGAAATGCTTAAAATGTAAAAAAATGATTTGGGAGGAAATCATTTGACGACGTTTCGGTCCGTCCTGGACCATTTTCAAGTCACAACTTAACAATGGACCGAGAAGTGTTTTTGCGCGTGCGAAATGTTCCAGCCACGGTATTGTGACGCTTTATTCTCCTTGAATTTTTTTTTTCACAGAGTATACTATGTCAAAATTTTAAGTGTGCATCTATAGAGTTTATCGCCAGGTAAAAGTTGGAAGGAAAAAAAACCCCCCCAAAAAAAGAATAACGGGAAGGGGGACTGACCTGCAATCACAACTAGGCGAGTGCACAGGCTCGCATGCGTAGCGGAACACATTACGTCAATATTAATCCACGCTAATAAATTTAGTAAACACTCCCGGGCAAATAAAATAAATTTTACGCATTGAACGCAAAATATCCATAACAATGAAATTAGAGAAGACTGTCAGTGGTATCATATTTGAAATGCATTGTAAAAAAAATCCAAAAAGAAAACCGCAGGTGTTCATTTTAGACTCCACTTCAATAAAGCCGCAGCAATTAAAAAGAGATCTATAAAATCCACAACCAACTCATCTGTAACAGGACAAGTAGAAGAGTGAGCGCTGTGATGGGGCAGCAGATGTGAGAAGCTGCGTATGAGATACGCAATACGCGCTTATGGTAGTGCTGTTGATTGTGGGTTCGCTCCCATGATGAGTGGACATGTGCATCACCTGATACTTGTAAAGAACTCTGTCCTGAGATAAGGAGTGTGTTTCGTCCAGGTTTTGGACACTGTTATCATTGATGCTGGGGATGACATCAGATTTGGGATAGGCATCATTGATGCTGGGGGATGACATCGGATTTGGGACAGTCATCATTGATGCTGGGGGATGACATCGGATTTTGGACAGTCATCACTGGTGATGGGGGATGACATCAGAGTTAGAACACTGTCATAATTGATGCTGGGGAATGAAATTAGATTTTGAACGTTGTCATCGTTAACGATGAACATGACATCAAATTCTGAACGCTGTCATCATTAATGATGAGAATTACAATAAACTGAAGGTCTGCAGAAAACCCACTGAGGCTAGAAATGATCCACATCACTGTCCTAACAACAATCTTCCACATATCTGGTCTGCTAACCACCATCACTCTATCCAGACAGTCTTTCTCTAACCTCCGTCCTTCATATATAGAAATTACTTACTCAGATAACCATTAATATTACCTAGTCGCTATTACAATTAGCTAGTTACTAGAAAAATAGGTAAATACACGCAGGTGACCTATCAACACGGTATTCCTGGTGGCTGAGAACAAATCAAGGATAATTGATGCTCCGGTCAAGAAGGTTTCAGCTGAGAAACCGTACTAGAAAACGTGTTTCGGGAAAGAAAGGGCATTTTGTCCCCAGGGTACGGGAAAAGAAAGCGTCAAAAAAAGGGGTATGAAAAAAAAAAAACTGGCCAAGGAACGGGTTTTTTTTTTTTCCAAAAAAGGGGTTTTAAAAAATTTTAAAGCCCACAGAAAAAAGGCCCCCTTTTTTTTTTAAAAAAAACCAAATTGGGCCCGGGGCAAAAGTGAATTTTCCTTAAAAAAAACCCCACAACAAAAAATTTTTGGGCAAAACCCCGGTTTTTAAAAAAACCCCCCCCCAAGATAATTTTCAAACAACCCCCTTAGTTTGGGGAAATTAAATTTTTTAAAAATTAAAAACCGAAAGTTTAAAAAAGCCGAAAAATGTAAATTAAAAAGAATTTTAAAGCTTTCCCCCCTTTAAACCCCACCCCACCCCCCTTTTTAGAGGCCCCCCACGGGATTTTTTTGCAAAATAAGTTTTGTAAAATGAATTTAAGAAAAAATTTTTAAAATAAAACGCCCTCATCCGTCTTGACGAATTAAAGTAACCCCTTTTTTTCCCCCTCGACTCATCCCGTCTTGACGATATGTACAACACGCTCGACTCATCCCGTCTTGACGATATGTACAACATGCTCGACTCATCCCGTCTTGATGTTTACACTAACATGCTCGACTCTTCCCTTCTTGACAATGTTTACATCATGCTTGACTCTCCTTCTCTCGAGGTTTACTCCAATACGTTTCAATCTTCCCGTCTAAGAGATTTTTTTCCACCAACACTCTTGGTTCTTCCCGTCTTGCTGTACACCAAAACACGATTTATTCTTCCTGTGTTGTTCTCCTGTCTCTCCAGTGTTAAGTTCATCAAGGTTGATCTTTCCTTTCACTATATGTTGCTCACAGATCTCTCTACCACTAAACAGTAAGTCACTTTTCCCTAAATCCCATTCTTCTGGCTTTGTAATTCTCTCCTTAAAATGTTGTACCAAATGGGAAATTGACATCTGTTATTACTCCAATATGATTATAACTTTAAAGTCAGTTGGATTCGTAAATGATTGGAAATTCAGTACGAATTCTGGTAACTGAGTGAGGAGTAGAGCCCTAATATAACTTCTTTTGTTCACAAACTCTGATTTCTGTGATAGCAATCACATGTGGCTTACCTTCATCTACTTTGTCTTCCCTGGTCATGTTTATGATACCATCTGTGTTCATGTAGGATGTTATTTGACACTTATCTCGCTGGTTTCTGTTCCTTTTTTGGGTTTTTTAAAGGGGCCCCGGGGTTTACCCCAACTTTCCAGGGAAACTCCCGGTAAAAAAATCCAGATGGTTAGTGGGTTTTTTTCCCTTGATTATGATTAATGGGGGAATTTTGAAAATTTATTCCCCCATGAAAAGATAATTTCGGATCGATGGGAAAGATTGGACAGATTTGATTGAGGAGGGAAAAAAATTGTCTTTGGGAAAATATGGGATGGTATGTGATAAAATAAACGTAAAATGATCCTTCAATTGGGGGGTTCAAAACTGGGTTCATGGTAGAATACCATGTGAATGGGGCAGGTTGATGAGTTGAAATGAGATAGATGGTGCGGGAGATAAATAACCTGGAGTGGTGGGATTTAATACAGTTAAAGTGGAACGGGTGTGAAATGGTAGACGGGGGTTATGTGAGAGTATGCTGAGAGGAGCGAGATGTGGAGTCAGGTAGTGTGAACTGGAACTAGACTGTGAGGGTGAAGGGTGGGAGTGGATGGTCTTGTTCCTGTTAAGTGGTCCTCGCTGATATTAATTGCATTGCTGTGTTGCCTACTGTTGTGGTCTGCATTCTCATTAACTGTGTTGTACTCATTAACTCTGCCGTACTCATTTAACTGTTCTGTACCCATTAACTGTGCTATGATCAGTAACTGTTCTGTATTCATTAACTGTGCTGTACTCATTAACTGTGGTGTACTCATTAACTGTGCTGTACTCATTAACTGTGCTGTACTCATTAACTGTTCTGTACTCATTTTAAAGTTTTTTGTACCAAATTGTTCTGTACTAAACTGTTCTGTCCAAACGTGCTGAACAAAACTGTGCTGAACCCCAAAAACTGCTTACTATTAACTTTCTGTAATCAAATGTGCTGTAATCAATAACTGTGCTGTACTCATTAACTGTGCTGTAATCAATATTGTGTAATCAAAACTGTGCTTAATCAATGCTGTGCTGTAAACCCCCTGTGCTGTAATCAATAACTGTGTAATCAATAATTTGGGTTAATAATAACTGTGCTGTAATCAATAACTGTGCTGTACTCATTAACTGTACTGTAATCAATAACAGTGTTGTAATCAATAACTGTACTGTAATCAATAACTGTGCTGTAATCAATAACTGTGCTGTACTCATTAACTGTATTGTAATCAATAACTGTGCTGTAATCAATAACTGTGCTGTACTCATTAACTGTGCTGTAATCAATAACTGTGTTGTAATCAATAACTGTGCTGTAATCAATAACTGTGCTGTACTCATTAACTGTATTGTAATCAAAACATGGTCAAAACTGACTTTAAACAAAATTGGGTTTTAATAAAACTTTTCTGTACCATTAACTGATTGAATCAATAACTGTGCGAATCAAAACGTGCTGTACTCATTAACTTTGGGGGTTTTAATCAATAATTGTAATCAATAATTTTGTAAACAATACTCGTAATCAAAATGTCTGAACAATAAATTTTTCACTGTTAAAATCAATAAAACCCTTTTTGTGTAATCAACTGTCTGTAATCAATAAAAACTGTGTGTAATAAAACTGTTTCTGGGAATCAAAAATGGGAATTAATTTTAAAACGTTGTAAACAATGGGATATTTTGTAAACAACGTGCTGTAATCAATAATGAATCAA